>NC_053028.1:336955765-337013848 GCF_003073215.2 Triticum urartu
ATGAACTGGGCCAGCGCTGGGTAGCCGAGGATGGCGTTGTAGGGGAGGCCGATGGGGGCGATGTCGAAGTCGACCAGCTCCGTGCGGAAGTTGTTGTAGGTGCCAAAGGTTACTGGGAGCCGGATCTGTCCCAAGGAGCTGGACGATCCGCCCCCAACGCCTGAGAAGGGCCGGCTGGGTTGCAGCCGTTCCAGGGGTATGCAGAGGAGGTTGAAGGCCTCAACCGAGAGCACCGCTGAGGCTCGCACTGCCATCGATGAGAGTTCTGGTGACGGCCACCTGGCAGATGGTGGGTGTGCACAGCATGGGGAGCGCACCCGAGCAGGCCGAGTTGGAGGGGTGGTCCTCCAAGCTGAAGGTCAGGCCGGCCTTGGGCGCCGCCCGGTCCGGGAGAGCCCCCTACCGCATGGAACCGGTGCTGACCCGGCGGATGAATGGCTTGACGTGGTGACTTGTAGGCGGCGCCTGCGAGCCGCCCAGGAGGGCCGCGATGATCGGGGGTGCTGGTGTAGCTTGGTGGGCGGGGGAGAGGCCGCGGAGCTCTTCCCAAGAGGCCATGGAGGCTGCCGGCAGGTGGAGCAGCCATGCGCGCGGAGCGCCGATGAGGGCCATGGGGAGCCAGTTGGCCATGACCCTATCGTCACCTCCAGCTTCGAGGATGGCCTCCTCGTACGCCAGCAAGAAGGCCAGCAGATCAGTCGCGCTGCCGTAGCGCGGCGGCGTCGTTGGCTTGAACTGGTCCGACCACCGTACCCGTTGTAGGGTTGGGGCCAGGGCTCGGAGCCCCCTGGCCCCCGTGCTGGCGCCGGCGGCCGGAGCGGGCGACGCGCTTCTCATCGCGAGGCAGGTCGTGGCGGTGGCGGAAGGGAAAACTCCGGTGCACCCCCTACCTGGCGCGCCAAATGTCGGATTTCGGGTTCCGGCAGACCCTTGAGGTTCGAACACTGGGGTGCGCGCGGAGATTTCACCTCCTACCTACCTGCACCCCTCCACCTCGCTGAGATCTAAGCTATGGGAAGAACAGCACAAGAGACACAGGGTTTATGCTGGTTCGGGCCACCGTTGTGGTGTAATACCCTACTCTAGTGTGTGGTGGTGGATTGCCTCTTGGGCTGATGATGATGAGCAATACAAGGAAGAACAGCCTCGCGAGAGTCTGCTCTTGGCTGTGGGGATGAACTGCTAGGAGGAGTTCAGTCACCCTTCTCTCTCTCTCTTCTCGATTCTCTCTCTGATTTCCGATCCCTTCACCCTGTGGGTGGCTAGTCCTATTTATAGGCAAAGGCCCTGGGCCTCTTCCCAAATATTGAGCGGGAAGGGTGCCAACAATTGGCCATTTTGAAGGGGAACATCGGGTACACTTATCCTGACTAAAGTTGGTCCTCGCCTGCCAAAGGCTCTGGTGGTGACGCTGGCTTGGGCTCCACAATGACTTCCTTCCTGCCATTGGACTGGTCTTGGTCTCGTTGCACCGAAACGGGTGCCTTTACTTGATGCTCTCGCCTGTGCTTGCTCCCTTTGCACCAAATGGGAAAGGAGGACGCTGCGCAGGCTGGCGCCCGCCTGGCGCCTTTGGTCGTCATGGCTTGCGTCACCGGCACCTCGTGAGGTACCTCGCCTTAATCTCTCCGCCTCCTCGCGAGCCAGCCTGATGCGGCCGTGCCTGAGGAAGCTCCGTGTCGCCCGCCCCGCAAGGCTTGGCCCCTCGCGAGGGTCTTGGGTCTGCATCGATGAAGACGGGCCGTGCTGGGCCCCCTTTTGAGCCACGCCGCAGGCCGCAGGCAGGCAAGTCTGGGGACCCCCGTTCCCAGAACACCGACAGTTGCGTATATCATGTTCACCGTCCGCACTTGCAAGGGAAACCTCTTCTGTCCTCTAGTGTACGGCTGCCGGGGCTCCTCCTCGTCATCGCTATGCGGCCCCTTGTCCTTGTTTTCGGCAATTAACTTGCCGGCCTGCTTGAACACCCAACAATCCCTATTGGTGTGATTGGCTAGCTTGTCTGGGGTGCCGTGTATTTGACATGAGCGATCGAGTATACGATCCAAGCTGGACGGACCCGGGGTACTTTGTTTGAATGGCTTTTTCCGCTGACCGGGTTTAGAGCCTTTGAATCCGGCATTGACTGTCGTATCCTCAGTATTTTCGCTGTTAATGCGGCGCTTATGTTTGTTGCGACGTGACCTGCTATTGCCGTCTTTGGTATCCGAGGTACCATGGTTCTTTGATATGTTATTACTGCGAGCCAGCCAGCTGTCTTCTCCCGCACAAAAGCGGGTCATGAGCGTCGTGAGAGCTGCCATAGATTTCGGCTTTTCCTGACCAAGGTGCCGGGCTAGCCACTCATCTCGGATGTTGTGTTTGAAAGCCGCTAAGGCCACTGCATCCGGACAATCGACGATCTGATTTTTCTTTGTAAGGAACCGAGTCCAGAATTGCCTGGCCGACTCTTCTGGTTGCTGAATTATGTGGCTCAAGTCATCGGCGTCTGGTGGTCGCACATAAGTGCCCTGAAAGTTGTCGAGGAATGCGGCTTCCAGATCTTCCCAACAGCTAATGGAGTGTGCTGGCAAGCTGTTAAGCCAATGCCGCGCTGGTCCTTTGAGCTTTAGTGGGAGGTATTTGATGGCGTGTAAGTCATCACCGCGGGCCATGTGGATGTGGAGGAGGAAATCCTCGATCCATACTGCGGGATCTGTTGTGCCATCATATGATTCAATATTTACAGGTTTGAAACCTTCTGGGAATTGATGTTCCATTACTTCGTCTGTGAAGCATAAGGGGTGTGCGGCGCCTCTGTATTGGGCTATATTGCGACGCGGCTCGAAAGGGTCTTGCCCGCTGTGTTCGGCCCGGCCGGATTTGCTTTTACTATATCCGGCGTGACATTTATCGTCTCGTAGAGTAGTGCGCCCTCGTGATCCGTAGATCGATCTTGCATGCTTTGCTTTGTCCTCCAATATGTCTCACAGGTCTGGCGTATCTCCCCATGCCTTTTTATTTGAATGGCGTCGGGGTGGAGGCTGGGCTTTTGGCTGGAATGCCTCTCTATCATGGCCACGAGGTGGCCGATCAGCCGTATCATACGCTTCCTCCTCCAGTCGGGGTAGTAACCTGCACTTTGGGTAATTCTTGGAGGGGCGGTCGAGTTTATATTCCTCGGCTGCGAGGACTTCAGTCCATTTGTCAGCTAGCAGATCTTGATCAGCTTGAAGCTGCTGCTGCTTTTTCTTCAGGCTATTTGCCATGGCCATAAGCCGGTGCTTGAAGCGCTCTTGTTCGACAGGATCCTCTGGTACGACGAATTCATCGTCGCCGAGGCTTGCCTCATCTTCGGAGGGGGGCATGTAATTGTCATCCTCCTCTCCGTCTGCCTCTCTCTCAGGAGAGCTGGCTCCTCCATCCTCCTGCTCTAAATCATGCTGGAGGGGATTGTTGTTGTATTCGGCACTATCCGGAGTGTTATTATCTCATGTGCCGGTATCACCACTTTTGCTTTGGCGGGACTTAGAGTGGCACGCTAACGTTGGCGCTTGGGTTGTTTCTTGGAGGGGTCATCCTCCGCTATCTCATTGCCATTGCCTTCTTTGGGTGTATCCACCATGTATATGTCATATGACGAGGTGGCTTTCTAGTGCCCTATAGGCGCTGGTTCATGTTCGTCTCCTACATCGTCGTCCATACCGTCGATGTCTTTGGAGTCGAAGTCGAGCATGTCAGTTAAATCATCGACAGTGGCTACGAAGTGGGTGGTGGGTGGGCGTCGAATTTCTTCGTCGTCCGCATCCCAATCCTGTTGGCCATAGTCCGGCCAGGGCTCTCCTGACAAAGAGAGAGACCTTAGTGAATTCAGAATGTCGCTGAAGGGTGAGTGCTGAAAGATATCCGCGATGGTGAATTCCATGATCGGCGCCCAATCGGATTCAATTGGCAGGGGCGCGGGTGGTTCGGAGTCCGGAAAAGAGTCCGGCACCTTGGAGTCACGGGCTTCACGGAGGATTAGGCTGGTGTTCAGCTCGATCGCCGTTGAGACTGCAGCCCTTGAGGCAGTGTCTAGCCATCCGTCCTTGATTGGCGCAGTTGGCTCCGAGCTAAGGGTCGGAGCTGATGCGGGCGCGGCCTCTGGGGTACTGTTCGGCGGCAGAGCTAGGTCATACCCATCGTGATAGTGCGGCGCGCCCGGCTGTGGCTCGAATCCGTCGAAGATCAAGTCTCCGCGGATGTCGGCCGTGTAGTTCAAACTTCCAAATCTGACCTGACGGCCAGGGGCGTAGCTTTCAATCTGCTCCAGATGGCCAAGCGAATTAGCCCGCAGTGCAAAGCCGCCGAATATGAAGATCTGTCCGGGGGGAAAAGTCTCGCCCTGGACCGCATCGCTATCGATGATAGTAGGAGCCATCAAGCCTAACCGCGACGACACAGAGGAACTCTTAATGAAAGCACCAATGTCGGTGTCAAAACCAGCGGGTCTCGGGTAGGGGGTCCCGAACTGTGCGTCTAGGCCGGATGGTAACAGGAGGCAGGGGACACAATGTTTTACCCAGGTTCGGGCCCTCTTGATGGAGGTAAAACCCTATGTCCTGCTTGATTGATATTGATGATATGGGTAGTACAAGAGTAGATCTACCACGAGATCAGAGAGGCTAAACCCTAGAAGCTAGCCTATGGTATGATTGTATGTTGTGGTTGTTGTCCTACGGACTAAAACCCTTCTGTTTATATAGACACCGGAGAGGGTTAGGGTTACACAAGGTCGGTTACAAAGGAGGAGATATCCATATCCGTATTGCCTAGCTTGCCTTCCATGCCAAGTAGAGTCCCATTCGGACACGAGACGAAGTCTTCAATCTTGTAAATTCATAGTCCAACAGTCCGGCCAAAGAATATAGTCCGGCTGTCCGGAGACCCCCTAATCCAGGACTCCCTCAGTTCCCCTCGTCTTCCGCACCACCTCCATTCCCACACCGCCGTCTTCACCTGCACCACCGGAAGAGCATCATCATCACCGTTTCCTCGGATGAAACTGCGGCCTAATCGGCACCACCAAAGAGGTTGTACACTAATCGCCGCATTTTCTTCTTGATTCGATCTCACGGTGCTGCCGGCGCTCGGTCCCGAGCCGACACGGCGTGGCTCCATCCACGGCGGCGTCGCCGGCCACTTCCTCCACGATGTCGCTCTCTCGGTAGGGATGTCCACATCAGTAGGACCTGCTGCTGCTTTAGCTCTCGCTCGCGCTGCTGCTCTGCTCTTGCTCTCGGTCCCCTGCCTAGTCTGCTCTTGCTATTGCTCTTGCTTGCACTGCTGCTCTCGCTCTTGCTCTTGCTTGCGATGCTGCTCCGATTTAGCTACACTTCACTCCGATGCCGCCGGGGTGAAGGAAGAACCAACTGCAGCCGGGAGGGGGGCTCGCCGGAGAGGTACCCCACTATCTATCTTAGGGTTCAGGATGGGTCGATGGTCGCCGGCGGTGGCGGGGCGTTGGCGGGGCGGTGGCGTGGGGATCGCCGGAGAAAAAGCTCGGCACGGGGGGACCTAGAGGGATGGCTGGGGCGGTGGCGGACCGGCGGTGGGTAGTGTTTTCGGGGCGGGCGGGGCGGCGCACTGCCGGCCGCGGGCAGCGGGGGGCTGCTGTTTGGCCGGCTCAGGGGGTGGAGGTTGAAGATGAATCGCAGGCCCTTGATTTCGTATCCAATGGCTGCAAAATCGACTGACCAGAGGTGAAAAAGTCAGTCGACCGACGTGTAGCCTCACCTTGCTAGTGCGTTCAGTTTCGACAGCAAAATTCAGTTTCGATAGCAAAATTCAGTTTCGACAGTTAAGTTCAGTTTCGACAGTTAAGTTCAGTTTCGACAGTTAAATTCAGTTTCGACAGTTAAGTTCAGAGATGAGGGGCTGATGTATTTTAAATCTAGCACTTTGTGTCTATGTATTTTACGTCATGTATTGGACATGCTATTAGAATTCCACTCAGGTTAACATTGTTCGTTGTCTCTCTTGTCCTGCTTCAGCCTCGGCGTCGTACAACTCACCGGAGCTGCTCCAACGATGAAACCCTCCATCACAGCGGAGCAGTACCTCGGGCTCCATCTCCAGACACCTAAGATCTTCTTCCCCTCCTCCGATAGCCAAGTCAGCCGGAGCATCCTCACCGGCCAACCCAATCACGCTAAGATCGACATGGCTTCGCCAAAGAGGTTGTACACTTGTTGCATCTCTTTTTTACTCTACATGTTATATATATTGTCCACTGAGCACTCGTAGTAACGAGAAATATGATTATTTTATCCTACTATATGACAAGCAGTGAGGTACCAGGCAACTTAGCTATCTGTGATGGACTCTCTTGAACGCCATCATTATTTATCTTTGCGCGTTTGAGCTGTGCATTTGTCGATGGGCCTGGGAGTTGAGCTAGTATGGCAGTGGCCTGGGTCCAAAGTAATAGAAGTAGCACAAAAAAAAATTTAGTGTAAGATTTTCCTTGCTCAAGCCTGCCTACTAGAATCGCCAGTGCTTGAAAGGAAAAGTGAATGAAAAACATCAGAATTGGAAAGTTTACTATGGTACTACTTTTCATGAATTTGGTGCAAAGTAATGGAGCAAAGGAAAACTATAGGATTTGTTCCTTTAGTGTCTCCTTGAAAGAAAAACCATAGGAATTCTAATTTCCACTTCTCCTCCTTTTCATATTCCTATTCATCAAGCACAAGACTAAGAGATAGTGGCATAATAGCATTATAACCGTACATTTTCTTGTGGTTTGACTTAATCTCACCATGCTTTTTTGCATCATGTGATCTTCCAATTGTTGTGAATCAAACACCCAGATTGGCAGAAATCCTGTGTTTTTAAATTCTCTTTTTTGCACGTGCATTCCTATCCTATTCCTATCTATTTCCTATCCCTGCATTGTTAGAATCCTCAAATTCAAACAAGCCCTTACTCAATTACTTCTGTTACAGATATGTGTCAAAGAAAACCTTGTGTGGTTTGTCCTGCTCCTGCGGCGCTGTGTTCCACCCCAGCTCAGCTGCTCCAATGACGGAAGGGTTCACCACAGCAGGGATCCTCTCTCCAGACTGTCTTTCGCTGCCTCAGATCTTCTTCCCCGCCGCCGGCAGCCACGGCAACTGCATTACCATCATCAACTGAGCAGATGACCCTGAGGACTACACGGGTCTGCAAGAGAGGTCACACTCTTCCGTGTCTGCTTACATTATGCGTCGCTTAATATGATGACATGCTACATTATCGTCGTGTTCACCTATTAGACTCCGAGTCAGGTCCAAACTAATGCTGAAACTTGAGTTTTTAAATGGTTGTGCGGTACATATTGGGGAAGCAATCAGTACTATCTGTCTACTATCTGGTTAATCTCTGGTGTCTACTATGAGTTTCATGTTGGGTGCAAACAAACATTAAAGGAGCCATTATCTGTATTTTTTAACTAAAGCTATTATCTGCCCGCTATCATTGGTTTTGGGTCTACCCACAGTTTGCTACCATCAATCTGGATTTGTGCATGCACTCCTTACATAATCTCACTATGTTTTATTCCTATGCATGCCAGTTATTGTACACAATGGAACTGATCATGTAGAGCAAAAGAGATGAGCCTTGCGTGGCAATAAAATTTCATGCAGACGTCATTCCTTGGTGGGCGCAAAGGCAGCCCCCTCCACCCATTTTGGATCGTAATCAAGAGGAAGATAACTGTTATGAGGGGGATTCAGAAAGAGAAGACCACTCCTATTTACCCCATGAGGTCTTCGCTCTAACTTGGCATGCTGATGTTGGTAATATCATGCATATGGTGCCTTGCATTGCTTACTGTATACATTAAAGATGTCATCTACTTAGTTTAGACATGCTTTGTGTCAATGCCATCTGCTTAGTTTCTTTATCGTATATCTGAATCATGCAATGCCATCTTGTCTAGCCAGGCATCATATATGTGAATTTTGCAATGCCACCCTAGTTAGCCAGTCATCTTATATGTGAATTATATCATGCCATCATTTTTTTATTACGTGTTAAATTTGTCAACAATTTTAGTACATTCAATTACTCTTCCTGTGCATCAGCCATTTGGCACGGTCATGGAAAAATCTGGAGTGGAAACAAGGTCTTCAGAGCAGACAATGCTATCTGACGAAGCGCATGTCTTGCTGGTTATCGATAGCTCCTCAGAGGAGGATTCAGAGACAGATGACTAGTCATATCCCCCCCCCGAGGTGCATGCCCTAACTTGGCAGGGTTAAGTTGCTCATATCGTGCATATGGTATTTTGGATTGCTATGTCATTTGCTTATTTTAGACATGCTTTGTGTGAATGCCACATGTTTAGTGTATAATTACCATATATGTGATTTATGCAATGCCATCTTGTTGCAAGACATTATATATGTGAATTATGCAATGTTATCTTGTTGCAAGGCATTATGTATGTGAATTATGCAATGCCATGCTATTTAGGCAAGCGTCATATATGTGAATTATATCATGCCGTCCTTTTTTTGTATTTCTCATTGCTTTTGTCGACAATGTTTGTATATTCAACTGCTCTTCCTGTGCATCAGCCATTTGAATTGGTGATGGAGAAATCTGGAGTGAAAACAAGGTCTTCAGAGCAGACAATGCTACCTGCTGAAGCAGATATCTTGCTGGTTACAGATAGCTCTTCAGAGGAGGATTCAGAGGCAGATGACCAGTCCTATTATCCCCCTGAGGTGTATGCTCAAACTTGGCAGGGTTATATTACTCATATAATGCATATGTTGTATTGCAATGCTTAGTTTTTACATCATATACACAATATTGAATGCCATCTCCTTAGTTGACACATCATATATGCGATTGCCCTCTGCTCACTTCCTTAGTATATAAATCATATATTTGAATTATGTCATGTCGTGATGTCTACATAGACAGCATGTATCTGAATTATGGCATGCCAACCCATTTTCTAAAGACATAATATAGTTATATCATCTCATCCTGTTTACATAGTCATCATATTTAAATTATGTCATTATATCTGTGAATTATATCATGCCATCATGTTTCCATCGACGGCATGTTTGTGATTTATGGCATGCCAACCACTTTAATAGACACATCGTATAGTTACATCATGGCATCCTGTTTACATAGTCATCATATTTTGAAGTATGTCATTCTATCCTGTTTAGTTAGCCATCATACATGTGAAATTGTGTCATGCTATCCTGTTTAATTAGCCATCATATATGTGAAATTATGTCCTGCTATTCTGTTTGCTTAGACAACATAAATGTGAATTATTTCATGCCCTGTTTTCTTCCCTACTATCCATTGCACCTGTCTATCTTACAATGTCTGTGCATTCAATTACTTTTCTTGTTTATCAGCCATTTCAATTGGAGGGAGTGATCGCAGTATCTGTGGGAGTAAAAACACGGTCTTCAGAAAAGATCGTGCTACTTGTCGATGCAGATAGAACCACGGTTGTACTTGCCCAAGAACCAGCCCCACCACACATAACCCACACTCATGCAGATTGTACCCCTACCCAGTTGGACAGAGAACCAGCTACACCCCTTCTAACCCCAACCCCAGTAGATAGACACCCAGTTCCCGTTGACACAGCACCGTCTCCACCACAGAGCACCCAAACAGGAGCAGTTAGTAAGGCAACTGTAGTGCCCAAATCATGAGGACCACCACTCCGAACCCGAAGTCAACGCTTAAAGCAGAAGAAGAATTGTTCTCAGGTCAGGTTCCATAGCTATGGTTCATACTACTTTGCTCTTGCATCACTGTATTTACTGATACCAACTAATTTCAAATTTGAAGGATGCAATTGAAACTCCAATGGCGCAACAGGTATGTTTTAAACCTGTTTCTTCAACGTGTTTGGCTGTTTGCTGTTGTAACTTGCTCTATGTTGATTTTAGTTTCAATTGAATAAACAGTTATGTTCTCATGCCATGCACATTACAAGTGTTGTTATTGCTGTGTAGTTTCCCACACTTATATTCTGTCTATGCTTCTTTGTCTTAAATAGATATGATTCGAACTGTATCTATCTTGATTTGGCAACATAAACTAGAATGATATAGACCATACAGTGACCATACTACATAGATATATGTTTGTTTCATGTTGTTATCCTGTCCACCTTACTACTGAACTGGTTTACCAAAATGAGTTTCATATACTACATTGTAAACCTGAGATGTGTTTGTTTGTTTCTCTTTTAGAACGTGGATAAAATATTGGAGAAGCGTACCCTGTTATGCAATGGTAAAGGAAGTAATGTAGATAAGGTTCAAGATAGTGAGACATCCCTCTTGGTCTCCAAGAAAGCTGATAAAAACTATATTGAAGACACTGAGACAACCCCAAAGTCCTGTCTTGATGTAGTGTTCGAGTTACTGGCTACCACTGCTGGCACCAGCTCTTCGAACTCATTGCCTGAATCAATTCGGCTTCTTGACTCTCAACTTCAAGTTGAAAGACATCGATCAGATGTTATGCTACAGGAAGCCGACGGACTGAGGAAGTCCCTGCAGAATTCAGATGCATACTTTCTGGTGCAACAGCAAGCGCTGGAGGACTTAAGCGCCAAACAAGAGAAAGTTAATAAGCTTGCTAAGCATCTTGCCAGCATTATGGGTACCCAGGATATTGTTTCTTGAGCTCTTCTGAAGTGGTTTCAGTTCTGGACTTGTTTTGCTACGGCGTTTATATGCTGCTGTGTTCCCTATATTTGCACTCGTGGCGAACGTTGATGCCCAGTGGATGTAATATGTGTAATAGCTGTGATAGCCTAGTGTAAGTTGCTTGCTTATTTATTTCCTTGTTGTCTTGTTTATTTGTTTGCTTGTATTCAATGCATTTCTTTTTCTGCAGTTTGCTAGTGGCTGCAATAACCTATTTTTTAAAACTAGGCCACAATAACCATGGGCTAATATTTACTGTAGTGACACTGGGCCTCCTACGGGCCGTAGAAACAGTGGGCCTTCTACGGGCCGTATAAATAGTGGGCCTTCTACGGGTTGTAGAAATAGTGGGCCTTCTATGGGCCGTAGAAACAATGGGCCTTCTACGGATCGTATCATCAATGGGCCTTCTACGGGCCGTATCATCAATGGGCCTTATACGGGCCGTATGATCGATTAGCCAAACATGAGCCAAACAGACCGCATTCTGGCCGTAAACGGGCTAGAGTTGGAATCGTCCGTTCATGGGCCGACCATAACGGGCCATCGTTAATAGGCCGTATTTGATGACACTATGAAAACGGCCCAACATATTAACGGACCACAAACGGGCCGACTGTAACCACGGGCTGAATTTGGCACACAAGCAGAAAATTACAGTAACGGGCCGTAAGTAAACGAATGCTGGAAATGAGCCCAAGAACAAATGGGCTCTGAGAAGGCCGAAAGATAACATGGGCTGGAGACGGCCCAACGGAATAACGGGCCATTAATGGGTATAAAGTGATACACTGTTCATTACGGGCCAGTTTCACCACGGGCCGTTAATGGGTGTAAAGTGATACACTGTTCATTACGGGCCAGTTTCACCACGACCGTTAATAGGCCAAGAGTTACATAGGGCCTCATATGGGCCGAAAGACGTCATGGGCCATACATGGGCCAGAAGTGAAAACGGACTGGAATCATATAGGATGGCCCAGATGATGCTACTGGGCCTAATTCGGATAGGGTGTAACGGGCCTTGGGTTAGCGGGCTGTAAATGGGCTATATGCGAACAGGCCGTTAACAGGCTTTCCATGGGCCGGCCCGCCACCTTTTGACCAAGTCAAACGGGCCGACCTTTTCACAAGAATGGGCCTCTGTTGGGCCGTGCCACGTGTCAACGTATCATAGGCGCCTTCTGTCCAATGAGTGGATGACATCTGTCCCGACGATGAGCCGACACGTGTTTCCTCCAGCCAATGATGATTTTACACGTGGAAAATCCCCATTGGTCGGGGCTGTTAACGGGTTATCGGATCCAAAACCCGACCCGATATCTTAACGGCGTTCCGCTATGGTGGATGCCACGTGTCGGTCACCCTTGACGAAAGCACTTCTGTGACGCGCGATCTATCGTCATGGAAGTGTACACTTCCGTGATGATAATTTTGGTAATGTCATGGAACACTTCTACGATAGCACAGGTATGACTATCTTGATTCTTTCATAAATTTGTCATGGGTGTACATGCATGACAAAAAACGCGACCTACTGTGACAAACACGTATCATCACGGAAGTGTATTTTTTTGTAGTGTAACTAGCAGCAACAGGTCTCATAAACTAAAGGGAGAACACAGATGAAAGCTACAGAATATGTATCGTTTGTACTCGAGATTAACTAGATGGCACACAAACGTATTAAAGAACAACATAGGTAATACTAGAAGTGGTATAATACTATAATCACCAGCCTGTGGGATAGCATTGGCTGATGGATGATAACTATGGAACAGCGTTACCTAAAGAACAAGTATCTTAGCTGAACTATGGAACAACGTTAACTCCTGAACAAGACCCGTAAGAGATCAGCATGAATATACAGTGAAATGTGATGATATATTTTCCATGCTTAGATGAATAACAAAGCCATAAAAGTTGCACACAAGTAAGATGAGGGTACAACCCATCTGGCCGCCATCCATAGGAGTGAGCATCATGTGCTGACTTGTCAATGGCCCTGCAGTTTGATACGTCTCCAATGTATCTATAATTTTTTATTGCTCCATGCTATGTTATCTACTGTTTTGGGCAATATTGGGCTTTATTATCCACTTTTATATTATTTTTGGGACTAACCTATTAACCGGAGGCCCAACCCAGAATTGTTGTTTTTTGCCTATTTCAGTGTTTCGAAGAAAAGGAATATCAAACGGAGTCGAAACGGAACGAAATCAACTGGAGAAGTTATTTTTGGAAGGAAAGCTACCGGATGGACTTGGACCCCACGTTAGGAGCCAAGGGAGGTGCTCACGAGGGTGGGGGGCACCCCCCAAGGGCGCGCCCCCTGCCTCATGGAGCCCCCGAAGCTCCACCGACGTACTTCCTGCACCCATATATACTCACGTACCCTAAAACTTCCAGAACAGAGAATAGATCGGGAGTTCCGCTGCCAGAAGCCTCTGTAGCCACTGAAAACCAATCTAGACCCGTTCCAGCACCCTACCGGAGGGGACAATCCCTCTCCGGTGACCATCTTCATCATCTCGATGCTCTCCATGACGAGGAGGGAGTAGTTCTCCCTCGGGGGTGAGGGTATGTACCAGTAGCTATGTGTTTGATCTCTCACTCTCTCGTGTTCTTGAGGTGGTACGATCTTGATGTATCGCGAGCTTTGCTATTATAGTTGGATCCTATGATGTTTCTCCCCTCTACTCCCTTGTAATGGATTGAGTTTTCCCTTTGAAGTTATCTTATCAGATTGAGTCTTTAAGGATTTGAGAACACTTGATGTATGTCTTGCGTGGGATACCTGTGGTGACAATGGGGTATTCTATGATCCACTTGATGTATGTTTTGGTGATCAACTTGCGGGTTCCACCCATGAACCTATGCATAGGGGTTGGCACACGTTTTCGTCTTGACTCTCCGGTAGAAACTTTGGGGCACTCTTTGAGGTCCTATGTGTTGGTTGAATAGATGAACCTGAGATTGTGTGATACATATTGTATAATCATACCCACGGATACTTGAGGTGACATTGGAGTATCTAGGTGACATTAGGGTTTTGATTGATTTGTGTCTTAAGGTGTTATTATAGTACGAACTCTAGGGCTGTTTGTGACACTTACAGGAATAGCCCAACGGATTGATTGGAAAGAATAACTTTGAGGTGGTTTCGTACCCTACCATAATCTTTTCGTTCGTTCTCCGCTATTAGTGACTTTGGATTGACTATTTGTTGCATGTTGAGGGATAGTTATATGATCCAATTATGTTATTATTGTTGAGGGAACTTGCACTAGTGAAAGTATGAACCCTAGGCCTTGTTTCAACACATTGCAATACCGTTTACGCTGACTTTTATCATTAGTTACCTTGCTTTTTTATAATTTCAGATTAGAAATACCTTTATCTACTATCCATATACCAGTTGTATCACCATCTCTTCGCCGAACTAGTGCACCTATACAATTTACCATTGTATTGGGTGTGTTGGGGACACAAGAGACTCTCTGTTATTTGGTTGCAGGGTTGCTTGAGAGAGACCATCTTCATCCTACGCCTCATACAGATTGATAAACCTTAGGCCATCCACTTGAGGGAAATTTGCTACTATCCTACAAACCTCTGCACTTGGAGGCCCAACAACGTCTACAAGAAGAAGGTTGTGTAGTAGACATCAAGCTCTTTTCTGGCGCCGTTGCCGGGGAGGTGAGTGCTTGAAGGTATATCTTTAGATCTTGCAATCAAGTCTTTTAGTTTCTTGTTTTATCACTAGCTTATTTTATATAAGAAAATTACAAAAAATGGAATTGAGTTTGTCTCATATGCTTCACCTTTTTAATATCTTTCGTGAGTATGATGGAAAGGATAATTGTGCTCAAGTGCTAGAAGAAGAAATCTATAAAATGATTGGCACTAAATCTTTGAATGATGAGCATGATTGCAATGTTGTTAGTATGAATTCCTTGAATATCCATGATGCTAATGATATGCAAAGCCACAAGCTTGGGGAAGCTATGTTTGATGAAGATGATATTTTTTGTCCCCCAAGTTTTGATGAGCAAATTTATTATGATGAAAGCATGCCTCCTATCTATGATGATTATTGTGATGACATGTATGCTTTAAATAATAATGATAACAATGAAACTTGTCATCTTTATTTCAATTTTCAATCCCATGATAGTTACTTTGTTGAGTTTGCTCCCACTACTATTCAAGAGAAGAATTTTGCTTATGTGGAGATTAGTAAATTTTATATGCTTGTAGATCATGAAAAGAATGATTTAGATGCTGGTTATATTGTTGAATTCTTTCATGATGCTACTGAAAATTATTATGAGGGAGGAACATATGCTTGTAGGAATTGCAATAATATCAAGTTTCCTCTCTATGTGCTTAAAGTTTTGAAGTTATGCTTGTTTTGCCCTCCTATGCTAGTTGATTATTGTTCTCATAAGTTGTTTGCTCACAAAATCCCTATGCATAGGAAGAGGGTTAGACTTAAATGTGCTAGTCATATTATTCATGATGCTCTCTTTATGTTTCAGTTCTTATCTTTTTGTGAACATCATTGAAATCATCATGCCTAGCTAGGGGCGTTAAACGATAGCGCTTGTTGGGAGGCAACCCAACTTTATTCTTGTTCTTTACTTTTTGCTCCTGTTTAGTAATAAATAATTCATCTAGCCTCTGTTTAGATGTGGTTTTATGCTTTTTATTAGTGTTTGTGCCAAGTAGAACCTTTGGGAAGACTTGGGGGAAGTCTTTGCGATCATGCTGTAAGAAACAGAAACTTTAGCACTCACGAGAATTGCTGCCATTTTTATTTGGAGAGTGCTATTTAGTTAATTATTTTTGAATATGATTAATAGATAAATTACTCAGGTCCAGAAATTTATTTTAGAATTTCTGGGGTTCCAGAACTTGCTTTAACTGCAGATTACTACAGATTGTTCTGTTTTTGACAGATTCTGTTTTTCGTGTGTTGTTTGCTTATTTTAATGAATCTATGGCTAGTAAAATAGTTCATAAACCATAGAGAAGTTGGAATACAGTAGTTTTAACACCAATATAAATAAAGAATGAGTTCATTACAGTACCTTGAAGTGGTGTTTTGTTTTCTTTCGCTAACGGAGCTCACGAGTTTTGTACTTTAAGTTTTGTGTTGTGAAGTTTTGAAGTTTGGGGTAAAGATTCGATGGACTATGGAATAAGGAGTGGAAAGATCCTAAGCTTGGGGATGCCCAAATCACCCCAAGGAAATATTCAAGGACAACCAAGAGCCTAAGCTTGGGGATGCCCCGGAAGGCATCCCCTCTTTCGTCTTCATTCATCGGTAACTTTACTTAGAGCTATATTTTTATTCGCCACATGATATGTGTTTTGCTTGGAGTGTCAATTTATATTGTTAGGATTTGCTTGATTTTATTTATAACAATGTTTTGCATCTTTTATTTCAATAAAAGTGGCATTGATAGCCTTTACTATGCCTACGTTACAAGTATACATGTTGCTGTTTGAAAACAGAAAGTTTACCGCTGTTGCAATAATTCCCTAGAAAAGTCAGAATGTGATAAAATGTTGAAACCTTTTTCATATTAAGATCCGATAAATTTACTATAGTGGTAATTTTCTTTCATAATTTTTGGAGCTAGGGAAGTATGGATGTTGAAGCATTCTTTACAGACTATCCTGTTTAGGCAGATTACTGTTATGTTTGCATTGTTTGCATATGTTTGCTTCTTTAATGATTCTATTTGAGGATAGGACTATTAAATATGCAGAGTCATTTAGTATGCAATGTTGAATAATAATTTTAGTGATTTGCTACAGTAGAGTATGATAAGGTTTTTGCAATGGTTTATACTAACTTATCTCACGAGTCCTTATTGAGTATTCTGTGGATGAAGCTTTTGAGATTTAGGGAGACCGTGATATGAGAGGAATTAAGGAGACACAAAATCTCAAGCTTGGGGATGCCCAAGGCATCCCAAGATAATATTTCAATAAGTCTCAAGCATCTAAGCTTGGGGATGCCCCGGTTGGCATCCCACCTTTCTTCTTCAACAACTATCGGTTAGTTTCGGTTGATCCTAAGTTTTTGCTTCTTCACATGATGTTTGCCATTCTTAGAATGTCATTTTATTTTGCTTTGCTTGCTTTTTGAATAAAATACCAAGATCTGAAATTCTTAAATGTTAGAGAGTCTTCACATAGTTGCATAATTATTCAACTAGTCATTGATCTTCACTTATATCTTTCGGAGTAGTTTGTCATTTGCTCTAGTGCTTCACTTATATCTTTTAGAGCATGGTGGTAGTTTTATTTTGAAGAAATAGATGACCTATCATGCTTCACTTAGATTATTTTGAGAGTCTTAATAGCATGGTAATTTGCTTAAAATCCTAATATGCTAGGTATTCAAGAATAATAAAACTTTCATATGAGTGTGTTGAATACTAAGAGAAGTTTGATGCTTGATGATTGTTTTGAGATATGGGAGTAATAATATCAAAGTCGTGCTAGTTGAGTAATTGTCAAATTGAGAAATGCTTGTGCTGAAGTTTGCAAGTCCCGTAGCATGCACGTATGGTAAACGTTGTGTAACAAGTTTGAAACATGAGGTGTTATTTGATTGTCCTCCTTATGAGTGGCAGTCGAGGACGAGCGATGGTCTTTTCCTACCAATCTATCCCCCTAGGAGCATGCGCGTAGTGCCGAGGTTTTTGATGACTTGTAGATTTTTGCAATAAGTATGTGAGTTCTTTATGACTAATGTTGAGTCCATGGATTATACGCACTCTCACCCTTCCATCCTTGCTAGCCTCTTCGGTACCGTGCATTGCCCTTTCTCACATTGAGAGTTGGCGCAAACTTCGCCGGTGCATCCAAACCCCGTGATATGATACGCTCTTTCACACATAAACCTCCTTATATCTTCCTCAAAACAGCCACCATACCTACCTATTATGGCATTTCCATAGCCATTCTGAGATATATTGCCATGCAACTTTCCACCATTCCGTTTATTATGACACGCATCATCATTGTCATATTGCTTTGCATGATCATGTAGTTGACATCGTATTTGTGGCAAAGCCACCATCCATAATTTTTCATACATGTCACTCTTGAGTCATTGCATATCTCGGTACACCGCCGGAGGCATTCATATAGAGTCATACCTTGTTCTAGTATCGAGTTGTAATCATTGAGTTGTAATAGAAGTGTGATGATCATCATTTTCTAGAGCATTATCCCAAGTGAGGAATAAAAAATAAAATAAAAAAGAGAAAGGACATAAAAAAAGAGAAGGCCCAAAAAAAGAGAAAGGCCATAAAAAAGAGAAGGCCCAAAAAAATGAAAATGAGGGAAAAAGAGAGAAGGGACAATGCTACTATCCTTTTACCACACTTGTGCTTCAAAGTAGCACCATGATCTTCATAGTAGAGAGTCTCTTGTTTTGTCACTTTCATATACTAGTGGGAATTTTTCATTATAGAACTTGGCTTGTATATTCCAACAATGGGCCTGCCCTAGGTCTTCGTGAGCAAGCAAGTTGGATGCACACCCACTTAGTTTCTTTTGTTGAGCTTTCATACATTTATAGCTCTAGTGCATCCGTTGCATGGCAATCCCTACTCCTTGCATTAACATCAATCGGTGGGCATCTCCATAGCCCATTGATTAGCCTCGTTGATGTGAGACTTTCTCCTTTTTGTCTTCTCCACATAACCCCCCTCATTATATTCTATTCCACCCATAGTGCTATATCCATAGCTCGCGCTCATGTATTGCGTGAAAGTTTATAGGTTTGAGATTACTAAAGTATGAAACAATTGCTTGGCTTGTCATCGGGGTTGTGCATGATGAGAGCATTCTTGTGTGATGAAAATGAAACATGACTAAACTATATGATTTTGTAGGGATGAACTTTCTTTGGCCATGTTATTTTAAGAAGACATAATTGCTTAGTTAGTATGCTTGAAGTATTATCATTTTTATGTCAATATGAACTTTTGTCTTGAATCTTTCGGATCTGAATATTCATACCACAATTAAGAAGAATTACATTGAAATTATGCCAAGTAGCACTCCGCATCAAAAATTATGTTTTAATTATTTTTGATGCGGAGTACATGAGCGCATCAAAAATTATGCCAAGAAGAATTACATTGAAATTATGCCAAGTAGCACTCCGTAATCGTCCTCAACGTAATTCTTCTTAATTAAGCTTGGGGATGCTTAATACGTCTCCAACGTATCTATAATTTTTGATTGCTCCATGCTATGTTATCTACTCTTTTGGGCAATATTGGGCTTTATTATCCAATTTTATATTATTTTTGGGACTAACCTATTAACCGGAGGCCCAGCCCAGAATTGCTGTTTTTTGCCTATTTCAGTGTTTCGAAGAAAAGGAATATCAAACGGAGTCGAAAAGGAACGAAATCAACTAGAGAAGTTATTTTTGGAAGGAAAGTGCAACACCCTCGATGCGGCTATATCTCCCATGTGTCGAAGCACGACTTAGAGGCATAACCGCATTGAAAGCAATGTCGCAAGTGAGGTAATCTTCACACAACACAAGTAATACAATAGGGGAAAAAGATACATAGTTGGCTTACAATCGCCACTTCACACAATTACATGAATAAAACATTACATCATCCAAATACACTCATGGTCCGACTACGGAACCAAAATAAAAGAAGAACCCCAAAAGCGACAAAGGTCCCCGATCGACCCCAACTGGGCTCCACTACTGATCAACTAGAACGAAACAACACAAAGGACAAGATCTTCATCGAGCTCCTCCTTGAGCTTGGTTGCGTCACCTGCTCTGTAACATCGGCACCTGCAAACTGGTTTTGGAAGTATCTGTGAGCCACAGGGACTCAGCAATCTCGCACCCTCGCGATCAAGACTATTTAAGCTTATGGGTAAGGTAAAAGGTATGAGGTGGAGCTGCAGCAAGCGACTAGCATATATGGTGGCTAACATACGTAAAAGAGAGCGAGAAGAGAAGGCAAGGCACGATCGATAAACTATGGTCAAGAAGTGATCCTAGAACAACCTACGTCAAGCATAACTCCAACACCGTGTTCACTTCCCGGACTCCGCCGGAAAGAGACCATCATGGTAACACACGCGGTTGATGCATTTTAATTAAGTTAAGGTTCCAGTTATCTACAACCGGACATTAACAAATTCCCATCTGCCCATAACCGCGGGCAGGGCTTTCGAAAGTTCAAAACCCTGCAGGGGTGTCCCAACTTAGCCATCACAAGCTCTCACGGTCAATGAAGGAATAGACCTCCTCCCGAGACATTCCGATCAGACTCGGTATCCCGGTTCTACAAGACATTTCGACAGGGTAAAACTAAACTAGCAACACCGCCCGAATGTGCCGACAAATCCCGATAGGAGCTGCACATATCTCTTTCTCAGGGCACACTCAGATGAGCCAGACGTCGGGTAGGCCAGCCCAGAGTTGCCCCTGGTAGCCCCGGACATCGCTCAGTTGGACCAACACTTAGAGGAGCACTGGCCCGGGGGGGTAAAATAATTATGACCCTCAGGAGCGCGACTCCCAAGGGAAAAGAAAAGGCTAGGTGGCAAATGGTAAAACCAATGTTGGGCATTGCTGGAAGAGCTTTACTTAAGGCGAACTGTCAAGGGGTTCCCATTATTACCCAACCGCGTAAGGAACGCAAAATCCGGGAACATAACACCGATATGACGGAAACTAGAGTGGCAAGAGTGGAACAAAACACCAGGCATAAGGCCGAGCCTTCCACCCTTTACCAAGTACATAGATGCATTAATTAAATAAGATATATTGTGATATCCCAACAAGTAAACATGTTCCAACAAGGAACAACATCTCCATGTTCCAATAAGGAACAAACTTCAATCTTCACCTGCAACTAACAACGCTATAAGAGGGGCTGAGCAAAGCGGTAACATAGCCAAACAACGGTTTGCTAGGACAAGGTGGGTTAGAGGCTTGGCTTAACAAAATGGGAGGCATGATAAGCAAGTGGTAGGTATCGCAGCATAGGCATAGCAAAAGAGCGAGCAACTAAGCAAGCAAAGATAGAAGTGATTTCGAGGGTATGATCATCTTGCCTGAAATCCCGCAAGGAAGAAGAACGAGTCCATGAAGAAGACAAACGGACGTAGACGAACGGGTCCTCACAAATGCGACGTTATCGGAACCAACCCGAAGAAGCCAACACCGGAAAAGAAGCACACAACATAGTAAACAACCAACACATGAACATGGTATGATATGCGGTATGCGGTATGCGATGCATATTTATGATTTGCAAAGGAATTAATGAACCTGGCATCAACTTGGGAATCCAAGTGTGCCACTGGAAAGGTGAGGTGATTTCGGTTGAAATCGATATAAAGATCACCGGAATCGGAGTTACGGTTTGGAAATGGCAAGCAATTCAAATATGGCACCGGTCTGCGATATACAGCAAGTAGCCATCTAAATGCAATGAGATGAACATGCTACAACACTCAAACATGGCAACACAATACATGGCAGGGATCCATTCATGAAGCTTAACAAAAGTCTAGCACTGAGCTACGGCCAATTCATCCATTAACAGGTTCAAACAAGCATGGCAAAAATGCATATGGTAAACAGATCTCAGACTTTGTGAAATTAACACTTGTCTAGAATTTCAGATCAGATAGCACTCTTCAGAGCATGAAAACTATAGGCTACAGGACCTGAACATGGAAAAGTAAAGCATGGCATGGAGCTACTCAAAGAGCTTAACAAAATTCCCTTAGTGACCTTGAGCCAAAAGGGATCAGAAAATACAATTGCAAGCATGTGAACATGGCAAAAACATAATCAGTTCTCAGACTTAGTGAAAACTGGAGCATGCTGAAACAGATATCAAGTAGGCATGTTTACGAGCTCGATGCTCTCACTACAGAGCAAGTCATGACAAACTAAGCATACACCCATCAAGAATACACAAAATACAATCTAGACATGACAAGAACAATAGCATAGCATGCACGGATCAACTACAACATCCTCGGCAAAATCGCTAACAAGTAGACAATCTGCCCAGATTCACGAAGTAGCAAAAGTAGAGCTTGATTGACTCAAGCTAGGGTGTTCCATAATTGCAAACAAAGACATGGATGGATAGAGCACTACAAGATTAACAAATCATCCTTACTGATCATCCTCAAAAGAGGAACGGATCACTAGGAAACAACATGAACATATGGCATAATGAGATAAACAGGTCAAGGACTTAGTGGAAATGCTAAGTCCCTGAAATCAGCATTAACAAGTGCCTCACTTTGCAAGCTTGTGCTAGTCACCACACACATCACAAAAATACATGGGTTGCACCTCTAGAAAGATGGCAAAACCCTTAACAAAACATATGTAGAGCTCATGGGCATATCATGCACACCATAATCATGGCAAAAATGACAAATATCTAATTGGAGCAGCGGATCTGACAATTATCTCAAGTAGCACTCTTCTAACAGCATTTCGGGCATCAAGATGAACTCAAATGAAAATGATGCAATGAGATGAAATGATGTACTCTCTGAGTCGAACATTTTGATATGCTATATGCATGAATCGGAGCTACGGATGCAAAGTTACGGCACGTCAAAGTAAGCAACAATAACTAGGGTTAGAGGAGAAAGTCAACCACGAGGTGGATCTGGATCTGGATCCAGATCGGGCGCGGAATCCGAGGACGGCTAGAGTGCATTGTAGCTCGTCGGAGTTCGCGAGGGAAGTCGTCGGAGAAGTGGGGACGGCCGGATCCGGGGCCGGGCGACGACGGCGAGGGTGGCGCGCGCCGGCGAGGTGGCGAGGAAGACGGCGCCGGCGGCGAGTGACAGCGACGGCGAGCGGGCGACGGCGGCGCAACTTCGGCGGACGGCCGGCGGGTGCGGGCTCGGCGGCGCGGCGCTGGCGAGAGGAGGACGCGGCGGCGGCGGCGGCCTCGGGCGCGGGCTCGGGCGCCTCGGGTGTGGCGGCGGACGGCTCGGGCCCGGGCGGGTCCACGATGGGCCGCGGTGGGCCGCGCGGTGGCGGAGGCGCGGGGCAGGTGACGTGGCACGCAGGGGTTGGAGGAGAGCGGCGGCGGGGCGACGTGGCGGCGTCTTATTCGCCGGAGCGAGGTGGCTGGCGGCGGTGGACATGTCCGGTGCGGCGCGGACATGTCCGGCGGCGCGATGAGGAGGGAGATTAGGGTTCGTCCGCGAAAATGAACGGGGTGCACATATTTATAGGTAGAGGGAGCTAGGAGAGTCCAAATGAGGTGCGGTTTTCGGCCATGCGATCATGATCGAACGACCGAGATGATGGAGGAGGTTTAAGTGGGTTTTGGACCACTTTGGAAGGGTGTTGGGCTGCAACACACACGAGGCCTTTTCGGTCCCTCGGTTAACCGTTGGAGCATCAAACGAAGTCCAAATGGTACAAAACTTGACAGGCGGTCTACCGGTAGTAAACCAAGGCCGCTTGACAAGTCTCGGTCCAATCCGGAAATGTTTAACCCCCACACACGAGAAGAAGGTAGAAATGACCACCGGAGGAGAACGGAGCGCCGGATTGCAAAATGGACAACAGTGAAAATGCTCGGATGCATGAGACAAACACGTATGCAAATGAAATGCGCACGATGACATGATATGCAATGCAAGACACGCAAGCAATGACAACGCAACAATAGCGAATAACTGGACGACACCTGGCACATCGATCTCGGGGCGTTACAGAAAGCTACCGGATGGACTTGGACCCCACGTCAGGAGCCAAGGGAGGTGCTCATGAGGGTGGGGGCGCCCCCCTAGGGTGCACCCCCTGCCTCGTGGGGCCCTCGAAGCTCCACCGACGTACTTCCTGCACCCATATATACTCACGTACCCTAAAACTTCCAGAACAGAGAATAGATTGGGAGTTCCACCACCAGAAGCCTGCGTAGCCACCGAAAACCAATCTAGACCCGTTCTGGCACCCTGCCGGAGGGGGCAATCCCTCTCCGGTGGCCATCTTCATCATCCCAGTGCTCTCCATGATGAGGAGGGAGTAGTTCTCCCTCGGGGCTGAGGGTATGTACTAGTAGCTATGTGTTTGATCTCTCTCTCGCGTGTTCTTGAGGTGGTACGATCTTGATGTGTCGCGAGCTTTGCTATTATAGTTGGATCCTATGATGTTTCTCCCCCTCTACTCTCTTGTAATGGATTGAGTTTTCCCTTTGAAGTTATCTTATCGGGTTGAGTCTTTAAGGATTTGAGAACACTTGATGTATGTCTTGCGTGGGATACCTGTGGTGACAATGGGGTATTCTATGATCCACTTGATGTATGTTTTGGTGATCAACTTGCTGGTTCCGCCCATGAACCTATGCATAGGTGTTGGCACACGTTTTCGTCTTGACTCTCTGGTACAAACTTTGGGGCACTCTTTGAGGTCCTATGTGTTGGTTGAATAGATGAATCTGAGATTGTGTGATGCATATCGTATAATCATACCCACGGATACTTGAGGTGACATTGGAGTATCTAGGTGACATTAGGGTTTTGATTGATTTGTGTCTTAAGGTGTTATTCTAGTACCTACTCTAGGGCTGTTTGTGACACTTATAGGAATAGCCCAACGGATTGATTGGAAAGAATTACTTTGAGGTGGTTTCGTACCCTACCATAATCTCTTCGTTCGTTCTCCGCTATTAGTGACTTTGGATTGACTCTTTGTTGCATGTTGAGGGATAGTAATATGATCCAATTATGTTATTATTGTTGTGGGAACTTGCACTAGTGAAAGTATGAACCCCAGGCCTTGTTTCAACACGTTGCAATACCGTTTACGCTGACTTTTATCATTAGTTACCTTGCTGTTTTTATAATTTCAGATTACAAATACCTTTATCTACTATCCATATATCAGTTGTATCACCATCTCTTCGCCGAACTAGTGCACCTATACAATTTACCATTGTATTGGGTGTGTTGGGGACACAAGAGACTCTTTGTTATTTGGTTGTAGGGTTGCTTGAGAGAGACCATCTTCATCATACGCCTCCTACGGATTGATAAACCTTAGGTCATCCACTTGAGGGAAATTTGCTACTGTCCTACAAACCACTGCACTTGGAGGCCCAACAACGTCTACAAGAAGAAGGTTGTGTAGTAGACATCACAGTTGTTGTGGCTGTCCATGTCGGGCACGCGCATTCGATGCAGGGAACTGTTGAGTGGGGACTATAGCTCCCTTCTGGTGTATGCTTCCCTTGTTGGAGCAGCTGCGGTGAGTCGGAAGACGGTGTGTCTGAAGATGCAGATAACGCATAATGTTAAGAACGACATATCCCTTTGATCTGAAGAAATACACTAAGAGATCAACATAAAGGTACGAGAGTGGTCACGTCTGTTGACTGAAGACTAAATTGGGATCACACGATTTTATTTTATTTTGGTACTGTCCGATCTACGCTGGATGGCTGGCCGTCTTGTGCCTCCCGGCTGACACTGTTCGGAATCTTCCCCGAAGAGCCAGCGACCAACGGCAGAGCAGCCTGCCTCCGCCGTCTGTGGCCCCGGCCAAAACCCTGCTCCCCGCCCCACCGCACTGTCATGGTTGCGCCGCCCCCGGGCCAATCCACAAAGACTCCTCGTCATCCAGATCCGGCGGCGGTAGTACCTTCAACCCACGCAACTCTAAAAGATAGCCATCTAAGCGCTGCTTCTGCGGCGAACTTGCGGCCCCACACCCTTAACGTTAGACACCAGCCAACCGGCAGCCTAGGAGCTCCGCCGCCTCGAGGGGTACTGCTTCCCATTGGGAATCGATTGGCCCAGAATAAAAATTCAGACATCTGACGCCTAAATAAAGTGATTTGAGATGAGGGTGCGACCTATATGGCGGCATGGTGAAGTAGGCAGGTCCAGCTGCCGAGTCGGTGAGGCCAGCGCGGTTGCGGTGGCCACCGACGGCAGGGAAAGAGCGATGTCGCGACGGTCGACGGCTACGCGGAAGCAGCGCCAGGACTCTGGACAGATCCGAAGTTGGAGCCGCTCCGGCGCCGTGAACAACGACGGGGGTGAATCGGCTCCGGTACGGTTCACGCGGCCGTCGTCGAGGCAGCACCAGCAGCACGGAGTAAGAGGTAGACGGCCCAATGCATGACGGCAAATGGACAGCGTCTCCGGCATTAGGGAGGAGGGCGGCTGTGAAATTGGTGCGGTGGGGGCGCCATGGAGGTGGGGCTGAGGTTTCGCGGCTCGGGAGAAGGGAGCTTCCCGGGGAGAAGGTGATTTTGCGCCCACGAGGTACGAATGGGGACGGGCTGGGGGGGGGGGAATTGGGAGGGGAGTGGAACCATGTCTTTCGGATGCATTTGTCTGAAATGTGAGGGGGAGTTACAGTTCTACCCTTGCCTATAGGCTTCTCGGCTTGGGTCTGTGTACTGAGGGTCGGGGATAGTAGAGTAACTTTGCTTCTCCCCAAATAGTGGGCGGGAGCGATTTCGGGCGAGGAGGGCGTGTTTTGAACTATAGTGGGCGCGAGCGATTTCGGGCGAGGAGAGCGTGTTTTGAAATAGTGGGCGTGAGCTATTTCGGGCGAGGAGAGCGTGTTTTGCCGACCATGGTTTATGAATTATTCGACACATGTCATTTCGGCCGAGGAGAAGGAGCGCTTGGATGAAGTTACGAACCTACCCTCGATGTACAACGGGCCAATTGATGCGTGACCCACATAGGACGGTAATTTCGTGCCTCCCATTTATTTGCTCGGGCGAATTCCACCGAGCAGAGGGGATGCTTAACGGTTCGTTCAAATTTTGGGAGAACGAGCATCCACGTCTACCTTACCAAGTCGATTCGGATCAAATTTTGAAATATTAGCTTGCCACTTCTTTTTTAGATGGAGAGATGATGCTCGGGAGTAATGTGTTTTTACATGCTCGTTGCTAGCAATTTACTATATGACAAATAGTTGACCCACTCAAAAACGCGAATCAAACCCAAAATGAAATATCTCGATTCAATGAAATAGCTCGTTCAATAGGTCAAAATAGTGAACTAAATCCAAAATTGAACACCTCAATCGAGTAGCATGTTATATAGTATTATAGTACTCCATGAACATGTTGAAAGTCAAATTAATGAACTTGTTCGATATACGCATATATCCATTCATGTGTGGATTGCAGACAACATGTTCTCCAATTTAAATATTTGAATGCAAGTTTATATCGAAACATGGTTTATATCAGTCTTTGATGCATAAAACACGACCTCCCCCTCTCCCGGACTCCTACTCTCTCTCTCTCTCTCTCTCTCACCGACAATCTTCAATTCTGTCGCACGCATCCGACACAAAAACATTGTTGGTCCCTCTCCCTTTCTCTCCATCTCTCTCTCTCTCTCTTTGTGTGTGGGGGGGGGGTCTTTCTAGTTCGCATGCATATATACACCATCTATAGGTCTCTCTCGCACACTATGTATGATACTCTAGCTAGTCCAAGCTAGATATCTTGGGTCCACTCATCGTACGCACACAAATTCCTTGGCTCTTGGCCCGTAACTCTCTCACGCACCACTATGTCGTCTCGGAGCTCTTCCCCCCTCTGTCAAAATCTCCATCCACCTGGGTCACACATACACATGCATATCTCACTCGCACTCGATAGGCCCATCTAAAACTCTATCTCTCCCCCTTGTTCTCTCTCCATCTTACACGCGCACACACACAATCTCATGCCCAGCTAGCCAAGTATGATGGTCTCTCACTCAATTGTAGGCACACGGAGTCCCCCCTATATGTATATGACTAGCTAATCTTAGTCTCCATCACAAACATGTGCATGGTCTATCTCGATTTCTCTCGGGGCATCTTTCTATCACGCACGCACTCCCTCGATCTCCCACCCATATAGTCCCCTCACGATCTCGACGGGATCTCTCTATCACAAACACACCCTCTCTCCCTCCCCATGCGTCCATGCCATCCATGTGTACCTCTCGACCTTTGTTCCATGTTGGCCAGACCTCTATTGGACATGTGCTAGAGGGGTGTCTCTCTCCGTTGCAAACAATCACACACTATCTATCTTCTTGTATCTCCTCGCCTCGCTTTTCCATCTCGGAGATGCATGCGTGATATGTTCGCATAAGAAAAGAAAAAACACACTCTCTCTCTAATTTATCGTTTGTTGTCACTTTCTCTTTCACACACATACTCTTTTTGCACACTTACTCATTCTCCTTCACACGCACTTGATCTGTCTCAACTGAGGCACTCTCCTCGGTCCATAGCATATAGATTTATTGAAAAGTCAAACATCACAAAGTTTGACCATGTACGTGGAGAAAAAGAATTACATCTAGTATGACAAACATATACCATTAGATTCACCATGAGATGTAGTTTTGTATGATGTATCTTTGGTATTGTAGATATAAATAACATTTGCGTAAACCTGATCAAAGTTTCCAAAGTTGACTTCTAAAAAATTTACATGCACTGCATTATCGAGCGGATGGAATATCTCTTTCGCCCTCTCAGCTATGTGACGCACCACTCAGCCTTATCAGGGCTCCTCAATCTCTCTCAAACTTTATTGGTCTGTTTGGTTCGTGACCTGACCCTCATTCCTTGATGGCCGGTACTGCCTGGTGTGGACGTGAGATGTAAAATATTTCTGCCTCGCCAGGCTTGTGTGGTGCTGAAGCGTTTGGTTCATGCCTAGGCCAGGCAAAGCATCAACATCCCATCAATCAATCCATGCATCAATTATTTAATGCTAATATCCATCCATGTTGCTGTTTGCCTTGTCGCCACACGACCAGGCACGGCCAGGCGTTCGAAATCGGTCGCCTGGGCCAGGCTACTTGTAGTGTCTGGAGTTCAGCCAGGCTAATTAAAGTGCAAGGGAGCCCAGGCCAGGCGGGCTTTCTTTTTCACAGGGTAGCAACCAAACAAGCGTGCATGAAATCCAGCCACAACCCCAGGCCAGGAAAAAGATGCTCAGGACGCAAGCCAAACTGGCCTTATATCTCCCTGTTCACACATACACATGTCTCGCTCGCGCTATACATATAGACCCATCCAACACTCTCCTCCCTTGTTCTCTCTCCATGTGACACGCACCCCCCTAAGTACCATAATCCCTCACTCCATCATAGGCGCAAGCACTCCCCCCTCCTAAGCATGATTATCTCTTACTAGCCATCAGGAACACACGTATTGACTCCTTCCATCCATACGTCTATCTCGATATCTCTCGAGGCATCTTCTATCGCGCACACACCTTTTCACTCGATCTCCCACCCATGTAGTCCCATCACGACCTCCAGGGGATCTCTCTATGACAAACATACACTGTCTCCTCCCCATGTCTGCATTTTCTCCGTATGTATCCCTCAACCTCTCTCCCTTGTTTGTCAGACCCCTCTTGAGCACGTGCTAGGGGTCTTGCTCTCTCGGTTCCAAACAACCACACACTATCTCCTCACCTTGCCTCCATTGTCGAAGATGCATGTGTAATATATTTTCATAAGACACGCACGCTTTTTCTCTACTTTTATCGTGTGTTGTCCATGTCTCTTTCACACACGCACACACACTTTTTTCACTCTCTCTCTCTCTCTCTAGTTAGGGACTCTGTCACGTCCATAAGCACATGGATGTTTTGAAAAGTCAAACCTCAGAAAGGTTTGACCAGGTATATGTGGAGAAAAACATTTACATATGGAACGATCATTAGATTCATCACAACATGTACTTACTTCATACTATCATTTATCTTTGGTATTGTAGATATAAGTAATTTCTTTATAAACTTGGTCAAAGTTTCAAAAGTTTGACTTAAAAAAATGTTGGAACTACATTATCGAACGGAGGGAGTAGCTCTTTCTCTCTCTCTGCTATCTCTCACGGGCCTCCCCTCTCACTCGAACTCTCTATACCGATGGATTATACGCTCACTGTGTCAGCGTATAGCTCCGTATATTGTTTAGTTGACCGGTCAACCAATCCACATGCTGCCTTGTCAGATCATGTTCTGTATCTTCGTGTGCTGGCCCATGTGGCAGTGGGTGAAAATAAGTAAACTAGAGGCCCATCTGACACGCGGTGAAGTAAACAAAGTTGAAACCACTCAGGGTAGCACCCCGCACGCTAGTAAATTGAGGGCGCATTGAGGACAAACTTCTTGTGCGCGAAGGACGCACTCGCGCACAATTCACCACTGCGCGGCGGCATGCACAGAAGGACGCACTCGCACACACCCAGCACACAACACACACCAGCACACGTGTACAACAGCGTCGCCGCCGGTTGAGATGGACGGCGAGGTAGCCAACAAGCGGAGGCGGCTCGAGCCAAAACCGCATTCGGCGAGCCTGGACTTCATCAGCAGCCTCCGCGATGACATGCTGCTCATCATCATCGGCCTCCTCCCCACAAAATCTGCCATGCGGACTGCCCTGCTCTCCTGGCGGTGGCGCCCCCTCTGGCGCTGCGTCCCCCTCAACCTCACCGTCGACAGCTGCCTCTGCGACGGGGATTGCAAATGCATGGCCACAGTCTCCAAGATCCTTTCATCACAACCTGTAATATTGTCGTGTCCTATTTGTCATGGAATTGTCACGGCAGATGTCCTAGTGTGAGGACTTATTCGTGAGGCCAACGCATCTATGTAGTAGCTTGAAGGGGTTGGTCGGAATCGAGAGACGCAAGATTTTACCCAGGTTCGGCCCCTCACGGTGGAGGTAAAACCCTACATCATGCTTCATTGATATTGATGATGATGATCATGATTACACGGGTGCTCTAACTTGAGAGCTATATCTTGTTTGTCTAACCCTAATCTATCTAACTTGTGGAATCTGTCCCCCTTGGGGTGCCCTGCCCCTCCTTATATATGTTGAAGGGGCGGCTTACATGACTAGTCCTATTAGAATTAGGATTACTCTATTACAAGTGGAGTCCTAGTCTTGCTTCCTTTGTAAGGGAATATTCCTTATGCCTTTCATCTTAAGCCGGCCCACCATAATACGAGCCGACCTTCCTTGAACCGCCCGTTGGGCCACCGGGTCTTGTCGCTCCTCTGACCCGCCTGCCGGGTTACCAATGAGTCACCAGGCCCAGCTGGGTCATCAGTGAGTGGAGAGATTCGGACGGGTCACCAGTGAGTCGCCAAGTCCGGCCGGGTCATACCGCGGGGTATATCCCCGACACTATTCCTGCATTTTCAAAATCCTGCAAATCAGATAGGTCCTGAGTTGGTGATGTTGTTGTGCCTCCCATCTTTCACCAATAGCCGTCGGATCTAGATCTGACGCATACAAACCAAGCTTCTCCATTTTTTCAAAAAGATGCCCGCACTTGTTCCCTATTTACAAACAACTCCTTGTCTCTCACAATCAGCCTTATCTCCTCCCCACCACATCTAGAAGGCCATGGAAAAATTTGGCGCGATGGCCGCCGCCGGAGCCATCCACCCCCAATCTTGGTGTTCCGTGCAATGCACGGGCACCTACGCATGGGAAATTATGTCAAACAGGGCTAGTTGTAAGCAGGCTAGCTCTACAGCCATGATGATAGTGACTGCAGACGGTGAGGCTGACTATGGTGTGCCGAACATGGTGCTTATACTCAGGTGTCATCTCCGGCGCATGGTCTTGTCACTTCACTATGAGGAGCAACACGTAATAATTTGACCAACGGGTAGTACAGTGCTAGTACTCCTACTACTACATTGGTAGTACTACTACTAGTACTAGTAGCACCACCGTCTGGATTTAGGAGTACTACCACGTCCATCTGGATTTTAGTATTTGACTAGCAATGTCTAGTAATGCATGTCACAAAAAATGTACTACTCCCTCTGTAAATAAATACATGGTGTTTTATTCCTATCGGCGAGAGAACTTAATGTTTTTTTGCTAACTAGAGTATTAATAGGATTACATGCAATGAACTAAACACTGCATGTCATGTTTGGTAGTCTCAAGTCATTGAAAGCATGCATGGCCCACATCTCTCATTGGTTGATATGTCACGAAATAAGAAACAAGGAGGGAGTTAATGCACCGTGCCTAAGTATTTTTGGGATTATTTGGTTTTCGTAAGGTGACTTACACAACATTTTTGTTTACATGCATTAACATTTTATTAGTTAAATAAAAGGTCAAAACTTGGCGCAAAATGCAAAGGGGACCAATAAACCAATAAACATCAAACTTCTCTCATTTGGCCCCAACTAGAGGTCCGGTGAGATGACTATATTGCACCAGCACGGAGGGGCGCAGCTTCATTGACTTACGACAACTGCCTTTGGGTGAATGACACATGGGCCCAGGGGGTGGCTGGCCCACCTATCATACAGCCAAAGGCAGGTGCAGTAGAGGGCCGAGGAGTAGTACGAAATCCTACACACCTGCGCACGCTAACCAAGGGCAAGAGTGATCACTCGAATCGCAAGATCACTTGACTAGAAGCTAAGCTAGACCCATGGAGGCGATGAGCGCGAGCATCAGCCGGCTATGCCAGATGGTCCACGACGCCGGCCTGCGGCCCGGCACCGAGCAACGTCTCCAGGTAGTATAGCTTGAGGCTGCCAGGGCGAGGGGTCGCTTGGACGACAGCTTCGTCTCCTTGTTCGACGAGGTCCTCGTCGGTTTCCTCGACAAGTTCACCGTCGTTAAGAAGCTTGAGGACGACTTTGACGTAAGCCTCCAGCCGACGTGCCCAGGCTCTGCGATACCCGCCACCCTCAACGGCCACTATGGTGACAACCTCTTCGACGCACTGGTGGCCCTGCGACTGCACGCTGTCACGCCGGAGAATGTCCACCTCGAGGTCGCGCTCGCCGCGCAGCGCCTGGCGCCGCAAGACACCATCGACATAATCACCCACGTCTACACGCAAATCGTCCACAAGGACTACTACATGCAAGAGGAGGACAGTAGGACGCTGGCCTTCTTGGACCGCTGGGCAACCTTGGATGGCACTGTTCAAAAGCACGTTGAGCTCACCGCCAACGCCGCTGCTCCTCACATGTCGGTTGGTGACCCAGCACACTAGGGCGTGAGGATGTCGTTGATGGATCCGTATGTATTTTTATCTTTCCGTCAAATCCATGTAGTAGTATATGATACTACAGTAATTATCTTACCTTTCGCATCAACTTCATAATTTTCGTACATACTCCATGCATGAACGGCGCCAGAACCAAACTTCTCATTACTCTAGGCAAAATCGTTATTTTCTATCTATCGGTCGCGCCATGGAGCAGAACCAAATTTTACAAGTTATGAGTTCAAAAGGAAAAGCCTGTCGTGTTCGCGTCACACCCCCACACGGTTGGCCCGGCACGCTGCTCAAGCGGAATGCGTGTGGTGTTGCATTTTCACTTACAAGTGGAACCGCAGTTGAGCAAACCGACTATCGGCAAACCCCCACCCCGGCCACCGCGCGATGGCTGAGAAAACAGGGGGGAGAAGAGATGGTTGTAGCACGGACTCTAAGAAAATTGGTGTCGGATGGGACTCATGTGGGTGGCATGTGCCGTACTGCTAGATGTGAATGCTAGTTATGGCCCATGCCACCCCACTATATCGAGCCTATATCGAGGTATGTAGAACAAATTTCCTGCAGTCCGTGCTCGGCCCTCCTCTATCTCTCTTCTCAGCCAGCCAGCGGGCGCGCGGAGCCCATCTTCTGTTTGCTCACATGCGGTCCCACATGTCAGTGAAAACGCAAGAGGACCCACTAAACCTGCACATCTTTCACCTCGACGTGTTGGTGATGAAAAACAAATCCAATAAAGATCTTCGGTGGCCGCTTTTGGAGTTACTCAAGAGTAGTAAGAGTCTATTTATAGTTTAACCCAAGATGCACATCTCGTGGCTTCAACTACCACTCTATTTTCTTTCATGACATGACCTGGATGCTGGATGTCCCACGTGTCGGCAAAAGAAGGAAGAACCCGACCAAATCTTCGGTTGTGCTCTCGGATTAGACTAGTTGTGCTAACTTAAAAATTTTATTGTGTACTCCCTCCGTTCCAAAATACTTGACTTCCATTTATCCAAAAATGGATGTACCTATATACTAAAACATGTCTAGATACATATATATTTTGACAAATAGAAGGCATGTATTGTGCAACGGAGGGAGTAGAATGGATGCAAATTTTTGTATTGGGAAGAAGAGTACATCCATATATTTATAGAGCGCAATTTAGTAGATGTTCTATCACTTTTAGCTAGCACAGAGGCTAGAGATGAGATTAGTGCACTTGTTGATACTCCTACTAGAATAAAGGCTAGACATGAGACTAGATGCGAGGAAGCAACGTCTACTTCTTTACACTCGAAGAAGAAAGAAGCACGCAAGATTGAGCCTCCGCAGATCAACAATGAATGCATCGAGAAGGCACTAATCCAACTTACAGGAGTAGTAAAATGTATTCTTGTGGTTCTTGTTTTCTTTGGTCTTACTTTTCTAGTCAAAATTATCATTGGAGTTCGTGCAAAACGGAGGTCCGTTTGGGTCGTGCGTTGGAGTTGGCCTTACAAGTGGGACTGCAGTTAAGGAAGCCGACTATCGGTTGAAGAGATTGCTCTAGCACAGACTCCAAGAAATAATATGGTGTCAGATGGATGTCGTGGTGGTGGCGTGTGTCGTACTCCTGGACGTGAATGCTTGTTCTGGCCCATACCACCCTACTACTCCTACTACTTACTCCTACTATATAGTACTAGTATCGAGGATTCGAGGTGCTGGTTACGTACAGTGAACACATTAACATATGGCTACAGTAAAAACACCCGCCCGACGCGCGAAGCATGTGAAGCTAGTACAAATAGTGTACTACTATTGTTGATTCGCCTCATCCGATAACCTGTTGCAATGCACGTACAATTATGTATTCGGAAAATATTTTTTGCCTCGTCGCACCACTCACTCAGAGAAGCGACTCGAAAGCCATTCATAAATTTAGTAAGTTTATCACAGGCATATCATTTTATTACATACAACAGGTCATCAACCCACATCGACAACGAGGATACATTATCTATACATACTAATAAAGCAAGGTGCGTTTCTCCAATTTTTTCATCCGTTCACCGTCGAAAAGTTTTCCTTTCTATCCGAGGTGGTACTAAACTTTTGTGCGTCTATCCGCTAGAAAAAAAGATTAGTACAGAATTCCGTCATTGGGCCACGCGCGCTGCGGCCCAACGAGGCCAGCCAATTTATTAATTCCCACAGAGTTAGGAAAGCCTTATTTGTGGCATGGAGCGAAGAATAGTTGAAGTTTCGCACAGGGCGCCTATGACTGGGCCGGCCCGTTTCCCTTATTTCGTTGTTCTATTTCTATTTTTCTTTTTGTGTTCCTTTTTATTTCTATTTTATATATTTTTTTCCTTTTTTCCTTATTTTTAATTATTCTTTATGAAGTAAAAATTTACAAAAATATTTAGAATTTCAATTTTTATTCAAATATTCAAATAATGGTCAGAATTCCAAAATTTGCTTCTGTATTGAAAATGTTTGAAATTTTAAAATTTCCCGTTTCAAAATTTTCTCGATATTCAAAAAATGCTCCCCTTTTTAAAAATTATTTTGTCTTTTCCAAAAATTCTTCAAGATTCTTTTATTAAAATTACATTTTAAAAAATGTTCCATATTTTAAACAATTCTTGTTTTAGTGAAATGTTCAAAACTCAAAAAGAAATTGCGTTTAAAACATTTCGTATTTTTTTGAATGTTCCCTTAGAAAAATCAAAAAATCAAAAATATTTTTGTTTTTTTAAATGTAAATGTCTTCGAAATATTGTTTGTCAATTTAAAAAACTATTCATGTTTCTAATTTTGTTCGTGATTTTCTTAAGATATTGGAATTTGCAAAAACAATGTTCGCATTTTTCTAAAATTGTCCGGGATTTAAAAATTGTTAATGTTTCCAAGAATATTCACCAATTTGGTTTTTTTAATGTTCAAAAAATCAAAAATATTTCTGATGTGAAACTATAGTCTTTTTTTATATTTGCGCTGGCCATTAGTTAGCGGTGTGCATTCGTTCTTTGCTGGTTGACTATAAATGAAAGTAATTGTGGACATGTGTCAATAAATTATGTTATTTGGCTTTAGTTTGAGAAAAATTATGGGTACTTGATCTCTAAAATAATGGAAGAGAATAAACCCTAAAAAAGGGACATTCATGCCTGATTGTGCTCATGAAACGGGATTTATGCGCTGCAATTAATAATCCACCCGGTTACGTCGTCGTAGCATAGAGTGGTCGAAGCAACCATGTCATGAAGATCACTGCGCAGCCAACAAATGAGTAGGCAGACACAAGCCCGAGACGAAGGCGAACCCGGAGAAAAAAGGCATGAGTTGGGTGCTCGCCACCACACCAACCAACCCTATCACTATCAAGATTTTGCGTGTCAAACATGTCCAGCGAGAAGACCATATCTTCTTGCTCTGTCGCCTACCATTGTGGAGACCCTTTTTTGGATGACACATCAATTATTTTCCCCGTTTCTTCTTGCAAAAAAATATCCCTCCCATTGCAACGCACGGGCATATGTGCTAGTAAATACTAAAGTTTTCACCACACAACAAATAACAAGCAGTGAAATGAACTTCAACTCAACCATTCCTCGGCGTTGGAAACGCTTGCTTTGAACCACAAGTGATTCTCTGGGACGGGCCATCGATTGTCGATCTGGAAACCAAGGCAGGACTGATCATCCAGGCTGAAGCGCCCTACTATATCAGTACCAGGGTAAGGAACCACCCAAATGTCCGAGGTATAGACACAGTTGCTTCTCATAAATGGTAGTATTAATGTTGTGTCAACAGCAGTTGGATCGCCTTTCACCATCATCGAATAGTTTTGTCCAAAGAAGAGCGAGTTTTTTCCAAGACTATCAATTCCGTACCAGGGAGAAGGAGTTGGCGCTAGCACACTAGTATCCACCCCGAATACCATGCAACGGGTGTTGGAATAGGTCCAGAGAGTGCGACCATGTGAGACTACACCTGCTTCCTTAGTAGTAACATCATCAGTGAGCTGTATACACACAAGAAGAGGTGATCCATCGAAATTAGTTGCCAGGCGCCACAGAGTATATGGGCGCTGCTCGTCCTCATGCTCGTGATCATAACCATCGTCATCTCCCCCTTGGTTATAAAAATTTTCAAGTATAGGTGGTGGGATGTTCACAGGACCTTGGAAACACAAGAAGAAGGTTAATTAGTAAAGGGAAACTTGCTAACCCGCATGCATGTGGATGAAACAATTATAATTATGGTGGAAGACAAACGTACCGAACCTACGAGGATCCCATGCAAAACAGTGCCACGAGTGGTGGCAGCAAACACAAGGCCCTTGTATTGAATTGCATCACAGTACTCATCCATGTACAGAAACTGATTTTTGAGCAATATCCATTGAGTCAAACCACCAAGGACGGCAACAAGCTTGTCGAAGATAGCAACAACTTGATAGTTGTTGTAATTCCAAGAGTGGTTGGGAACTCGACAAATTGCTATCTTCCGTAGAAGACAGTCACCATGATCGTATTTGAACGTGTGTACAATACTGGTGTGCTCAACCTCTGGGCAGTCTGCTGAGATTTTTGGAAGTGGAACCCGGTCACGAGTGTACTGTTGGGGAACGTAGTAATTTCAAAAAAATTCCTACGCACACGCAAGATCATGGTGATGCATAGCAACGGGAGGGGAGAGTATGATCTACGTACCCTTGTAGATCGCAACGGAAGCGTTGACACAACGTAGAGGAAGTAGTCGTACGTCTTCTTCCCGATCTGACTGATCCAAGCACCGTTACTCCGGCACCTCCGAGTTCTTAGCACACGTACATCTCGATGACGCTCCCCGGGCTCCCATCCAGCAAAGCTTTGGGGATGAGTTCCGTCCGCACGACGGCGTGGTGACAATGATGATGTTCTACCGACGCAGGGCTTCGCCTAAGCACTACAACGATATGACCGAGGTGGAATATGGTGGCAGGGGGCACCGCACACGGCTAAGGAACGATCACGTGGATCAACTTGTGTGTCCTTGGGTGCCCCCCTGCCCCCGTATATAAAGGATCCAAGGGGGGGTGCGGCCGGCCTAGAGGAGGGCGCAGGAGGAGTCCTACTCCTACCGGGAGTAGGACTCCCCTCCCCGTTCCTTGTCCAACTAGGAGAGGTGGAGGGAGAGAAGGAAAGGGGGGGCGCCGCCCCTCCCTCCTTGTCCAATTCGGACTAGGGGGAGAGGGGGCGTGCGGCCTGCCCTGGCAGCCCCTTCATCTTCTCCACATTAGGCCCATGAGGCCCATTAACCTCCCGGAGGGTTCCGGTAACCCCCCGGTGCTCCGGTTTTATCCGAAACTATCCCGGAACGCTTCCGGTGTCCGAATATAGTCATCCAATATATCAATCTTTATGTCTCGACCATTTCGAGACTCCTCGTCATGTCCGTGATCACATCCGGGACTCCGAACAAACTTCGGTACATCAAAATGCATAAAACTCATAATAACTGTCATTGTAACTTTAAGCGTGCGGACCCTACGGTTCGAGAACAATGTAGACATTACTGAGACAAATCTCCGGTCAATAACCAATAGCGGGACCTGGATGCCCATATTGGCTCCTACATATTCTACGAAGATCTTTATCGGTCAGACCGCATAACAGCATACGTTGTTCCCTTTGTCATCGGTATGTTACTTGCCCGAGATTCGATCGTCGGTATCCAATACCTAGTTCAATCTCATTACCAGCAAGTCTCTTTACTCGTTCCATAATACATCATCCCGCAACTAACTCATTAGTTGCAATGCTTGCAAGGCTTATGTGATGTGCATTACCGAGAGGGCCCAGAGATACCTCTCCGACAATCGGAGTGACAAATCCTAATCTCGAAATACGCCAACCCAACATGTACCTTTGGAGACACCTGTAATGCTCCTTTATAATCACCCAGTTACGTTGTGACATTTGGTAGCACCCAAAGTGTTCCTCTGGCAAACGGGAGTTGCATAATCTCATAGTCATAGGAACATGTATAAGTCATGAAGAAAGCAACAGCAACATACTAAACGATCGGGTGCTAAGCTAATGGAATGGGTCATGTCAATCAGATCATTCAACTAATGATGTGATCCCGTTAATCAAATAACAACTAATTGTTCATGGTTAGGAAACATAACCATCTTTGATTAACGAGCTAGTCAAGTAGAGGCATACTAGTGACACTCTGTTTGTCTATGTATTCACACATGTGTTATGTTTCCGGTTAATACAATTCTAGCATGAATAATAAACATTTATCATGAAATAAGGAAATAAATAATAACTTTATTATTGCCTCTAGGGCATATTTCCTTCATGTACACATTCACAAGTTCCCACTCGCAGTTTGACCCAATGTAAACAACCCAATCTCCATTTGCGCCCGCCCAAGCCTTGCCCTCAAGCGATGGCATCTTAACATCATACGTATCATTATCAAGCTGCATCAACTGGCACATGGCAAGGCCTCCGTCGTGTCGGCGCTAGTCATCAGGGTCACGGCGAAGAAGATAGGGGAGATCAAACCGCTCCTTGACTCTTGGGTTCTTTGTAATGATGTTATTAGTTGAGTCGAGAATGGGCTTGAACGAACCTACCATGCTAGCCAAGGTGATGACGTCGCACCGATCAATGAGTTCCTCCACCACGTCATCTTTCAGATCGGGGCAAGAATAACGGGGTCATTTCCGGCATGTTCCCTCCATGGAGAAGACGATCAAACAATGGAAGAAGAAAGGGTGAAGGGCTGAAGGAAAATGGAGGAGGGAGAGGAAGAGCGTGCGACAGCAGTTCCAAATCGAGAGGGAAAGGCTAAGAGTCGGTGGACGGTTGCGAGTTTGCCACGGTTCACGAAGAGGCGCCCCGGCCTACACGTCCGTTCGGAAATACTCCTACTACTCGCCGTCGTCTCACTGATATGTTGGAACGGGACCACATGTCAACGAAACATGGTGTGTAATTTCTCGTGCAAAATGCGATCTGGCCGCGTTGGCCCCAGGTGCCGCATTAGTTATCGACCTTTATTTTTTAATGGTGTGCCGATCAGTTTTGAAACACGACTAACTGGTACTATACGCAGAGAAAATATAAACTACTCTACCACTACTCCACCTCTAGTACTAGTAGTATAAAAAAGATATGTAGGCTGGAGCTTGAGCGCTTTCTTGCTAAGGGTTGCCCACTTGCTTCTCACACTACCACCCTCTCTCCAGATCTAAAAAACACGGCCCCTCTCTCCCTCCTCACCGGTGGTCACAGATCCGCCGGGGAATAAAATGACATGCAGTGTTGACGCACTCGTCGTCGGTGAGCGAGGTCACGCACTGACGACAAGGCCATCCTCTCAGACCTAGCGCCCGCGCGGGATGGACTCCGTCCCCAACCTCGCTGCCATAGTGTGTGCGGAGGACGACGACCACAAGCGAAGCCACTTCCTGCTGACCCTTAGGTATGCTACCTCTTTTTGAACCATAACCTTGTTCTATTGCCCCATCTGCCACGTCGTTGCATGTGGATCTTTTTCCACTCCGCCATCTTCCCAATTTGATATCCTCTGCTCTACTGGTCACGTAGACGAAAACCATAATTTTCACTATTAAAGGAAACCCTACTTCATGCAGACTAATCCATGTCTAGGTTGAATAAGGAAAGGAAGGGAGACTGTACTGTCCAAGAGAGTAGGCATCGAACCCGCATCTAGGTTGAAAAGGGGAAAATCAGTAGCTAAGGAACGAGTCTCATGTCTCTTGGTTGAAGAAGGGTAGAAAGGCATGACAACGCAATAGAGAATGACCAGGTCGATCGGTTTGTTGTCCTTGCATAGGAAAAAGGTGGCTAAAGAGAACAAAAATGGGACGTAATCCACATATGCTGCCTGGATATTTGTTGCTCTGGGCAACCATACCTCCCTCACCACTCTGCGTCCGTGGTGGTACATCGTACTGGTGCGCCCACTATCTGTATGGGCCTCCCATGCTCTTATTGCCACTTTTTTTGCTGTTAGTATAACGCCAGCAGTCAAGTCAAGCAATGCTACTGCTAAAGTGATGCCACATTTAACTAATGCCGCTCTCAGCCTCATGCCACCGATAAATTTAAGCAATGCCATTTAATGTCACTGGATTATTTTAGGGTTAGCTGTTGATTGTGGATGTATTAAAGATTTTTTAGTAAGGCATTCTAATGTTGTTGCACAGCCAGTATACCAACGATGAAACTTGTTACTACCTTCAGATTTTTGCACTGTTAATGCTTATAGATTACATACCTCACTTTCATGAGATAAGTTAATTTTTTTGTACAGTGTCACCAAAATGCCAAGGCGCTGATGTCATTTTATTTTGGTTAAAGTGCACAGACAATTATGAAGACAAGAGGAAAGGTCAAGAGTGGGCACCTCCTCCTCCGGCTGTTCTCTTGATTCATTCGATCAAGTTTTTATGTTTGATCGATTATCAAGATTGGGATAGAAATTTCTAAGGGCCCCCCCCCGAGTTCGAAATGATATTTACCTTGGAGGTGCATAGTTTGCAATTTTTTTATACTGTCATTAGTTAATAATGCTAGTTACCTTCAGACTTTTGTATTTGGTTTAATGCTCATGCACAGCTAGTATACCAACGTTGAAACTTGTTACCTTTACATTTTGTATTGTTAATTCTTATAGAAACCTTCTAGTGCTAGAGTTTATTAAAATTTGTTCAGTAAAACCATTGTACTGTACCCTGTAATAAACTACTACTCTACTGTTGCACTAGCCACTGGATTAGTGTATATTTGTAGTATTCGAATGGTGTTGCATTAGCATATGGACATAAATAAAGTGTGGCAAGCTTTCCTAGATATGTGCTGAAGAAAACTACTACCTGTTTTTCTAAATACAAGATGTTTGGGTACTTTAAAATGAACCGCGAAAACGTCTTATATTAAGGAACAAAGGGTGTAGAGTTGACTCAAATTATCCCGGTAAAGCTAGTCACACCTTTGTTAAAATTAATGTTCATTGTGTTATCGGAGGAGGTCTGTATGTTTGTCTCTAATGCCTGTCGACTACATAACTGACATCATGATGTAATGTTAAGTCATTTCCTTTTGTATAGTGTCACTGAATTGTCAAGGCGGTGATGGCATTTTATTTTAGTAGAATTGCAAAATTTTGCTTAAAAGAAGAGGAAAGGTCAGGAATAGCTCAGTTTTTCAGAAAAAACTATGTATGCCTTCCTGACATCAGTCGTTGTTGCCTTATTTATTCCTTCAAATAGGTGGTTAGAAACAGTCTTGCTACCTTTTCCCATTAAGAAATTGGAATGCTTATATTTGTGAGTCTATGCTTCAACTAGTGCCACTTTTAGAGTAATCACACTTTCAATATCTATGCAAACAGGGATGCTCGATTTTAGTGGAACTGCACAAAAAGTCCAACTAGTTCAACATTAGGAGCATGTTTTTCCAAACCTTTATATCCAATTGGTGGCACTATGAGCTGTTCATTACGAAGGTACATGGTTTGCTACTATCTTGCTACTCTTTTTGTACTGTCGTTAGATAGTAATACTAGTGGTTTGCATGTGAATTTATTGGCAGGCTGGACCTACATTGGAGGTGCAGGACATGATTCAATGATTGGATGCTCAATTTCGATTGTATTGATTTCACCTCTTCCATCATTGCGAACATGGATATCCTTGGTCTGATGAAGAATAGGTGCTATATTTCTGCTCTGAACCAGCAAATCAATTCAGTATGAAATTGTCCAGGGCAAAACATAACAGTATCAGATTGTCCAGTGCAGAACATGACAGATGCTAAGCGGAAGAGACATGTTTAAACCCAAAATACAAGGTGTGGTATATGTTTACTAGCTGCTAGATATTTGTGCAGATAGAGATGTCTACCCGTTGCTATTTGGCAAACAAACAAAGTGTCCGCAATTTTGGTTGAACTGCACAAGAGAATAGTATAGTCACTGCATGCAGTGCCATTTGAAAATAGACACAGAAAGATTGGATAGTCACTTCATGGACTGCAGAAAAGTAGTACTGTACTATTTATTGGCCAACACTAGGTGCTTCATTGCTTTGGTCTGATTATACAATCTGCATCATTTTGCCTAAGTTAAAGTTTGTATTCCGAAAATAGTCTCGCAGTGTGATCGAGAGAAGACCAAATCATATTGCAGTGGATGTTCCTCCATCATGTGTGGTTCATTCTCATGGTTCCAGCAGTTGGTGAAACCACTTATGTTTGCAAGAGGAATTGTAGACTTCACAAACAAAATTGTCTTCCAGTCTGTACTGAATGTTGGCCAAGAGAAGCATCCATGTTAGTAGGAAGAACAGATGTTTTTTCTAGATCTTTGCTTTTGGAGCTACATATTTGTATATGATCTGTGAATCATTGAGATGCATTAACATGTTGATCTTATGTATGGGAATCGTACTAGTTAGTTTTAGTTGCGACGCAAGATCCAAAGTGGCTGATCTTTGCTTTTGGAGCTACATATTTGTATATGATCTGTGAGTCATTGAGATGCATTAACAGTTACTTATTTCTGTTCACTCAGTGTTTACAAGTTACTGATCGATCACTAGCTAGCCTATAAATGCGCTCCTGGCAGTTTTATTTGCGACGCAAGATGCGAAGTGGCAGTTTTTTGAATAAAAATGCCTACCTCTGAAGAAACTGACAAGCTACACTATCGATCCTAAACGGATAAAAATGCCTACCTCTAAAGAAACTGACAAGCTACACTATCGATGCTACACGGATAAATAGTGGATCTTGCATGTACTGCCTCCTTTCCGGTTTGTAGGGCTCAATTCAAGAAACGACCTACTCGATCCTACACGAATAAATAGCGGATCACGCACGTACTAGTACCTCCTTTCCAGTTTGCAGGGCTTAATTCAAACCTCTCACCAACCAAGGTACTCCCTCCGTCCGGGTTTATTAGTCATGTGAGCAAAGCAGCAAGACCAAGGCATGGCAATAATTACCGGCATGCAAAAGTTTAAGCCTAATTAATTCCGGCGATTTAAGTGGCTGCATGCGTGCCCTCGGCTGCGACTCGTTGCATGCTGCTTCGCGTACTGCCTATGAGCGATTCTGAGTGCCTGCATGTAGCCGGCCGTAATTAAGGCAGCTAACTGATGCGAGAAAAGATACGCTTTAATTGTTGCGGGCTTTTTAAATCCATGGAATCATTATTGACAAGGAGGGAGATGATTCGAGTGCACTCGTTTGACCGCCATGCCGGCGTGCGACCCAGACAGGACGGCACAGTCATAATTTCAGTTTCTCTAGTTTTCCACGGCAAGCTAGCGCGCTAAGCCATTATGCATTGAATTCCGATGACCGCCGCGCTACCTTCCGCCTATAAGTACTGTTTCCCGGCCTTCTCCGGTGCCACTGTGACCCAACTCGTCATATCCTCATAAGCCCCCACCGGCCCGACGTCGCTCGCCACGTCTGCCATGCCCCCGCCCATCCGCAGTAGGCGACACCGCAGGCGGTCACCGCCGGAACTAGTGTTCAGGTTTTCACTGGAAGGCACACGGAGGGAGGAGGCATTCTATCTGTCTTTAGATGGCAATGCGGAGATCGAGGAGTTGTTGGAGCGCGACCGCATGGCGGAGAAGCAGGAGTTGTTGGAGCACGACCGCTTGGCGGAGGAGCAGCGTATCGCCGATTTGCGCCGCCAGCGGGACATGGAGCAGCAGCGCACCGACGCTCTGAGTCGCGAGCAGAGCGCCCGCAACTGGGCCGACTACGTGGAGGCCGGCACCCAGCAAATAGCCCTGGAGGCTGTCGGGCACGCACGCGTTCCCGACACCGATTTTTACTACCATCTCGTCAAGTGGGTTTCCCGCTTGGAAGCCGAAGCTTCGGTGGACCACGACGGCATGGAAAGGGCCAACGCGTGCGAGGAACGCGCCCTATCGCACCTCTTGCAAGTCCGAGGCGAGGCGCACGACGCCGGTGCCGGCGTTTAGCGTGTACCACAGATGGCGGCCGGCATCGTCTAGTTAGCTAAGAGTAAGTTAGTACTTGTACGCTACTAGAGTATTATGGGAGTAGATAGTTAGCTTGGCTATGATGGTTGTTAACATGGAACTTCAGTACTCTATATGTGGACTAGACCTGTTACTTTGCTCTGAATGTTGAACTTTCCGTTTGAACGTATGGAATGGGCTGTTATTTTTTAAATGGGTTGTATTTGTCCTCCACGGGTTTAGAGGCTGACTTGTGGGCCTAGCAAGTTGATGTTAGGGAACGTAGCAGAATTTTAAAATTTTCTATGCATCACCAAGATCAACCTATGGAGTCATCTAGCAACGAGGGAGAGGGGAGTGCATCTACATACCCTTGTAGATCGCGCGTGGAAGCGTTCAAGAGAACGGGGTTGATGGAGTCGTACTCGTCGTGATCCAAATCACCGATGACCTAGCGCCGAACGGACGGCACCTCCGCGTTCAACACACGTACGGTTGGGAAGACGTCTCCTCCAACTTGATCCAGCAAGGGGAAAGGAGAGTTCGATGAAGATCCAACAGCACGACGGCGTGGTGGTGGAAGCAACGGTGATCTCGGCAGGGCTTCGCCAAGCTCAAGGAGAGGGAGGAGTGTCACGGGAGGGAGAGGGAGGCGCCAGGGGATAGGGTGCGGCTTCCCTCCCTCCCCCACTATATATAGGACCCATAGGGGGCGTCGGCCCTAGGAGATGCAATCTCCAAGGGGGGTGGAGTACCCCCCAAGCCAAGTGGGGCGCCCCACCCCTAGGGTTTCCAACCCTAGGCGCAGGGGAGGCCCATGGGGGGGCGCACCAGCCCACTAGGGGCTGGTTCCCCTCCCACTTCAGCCCATGGGGCCCTCCGGGATAGGTGGGCCCACCCAGTGGACCCCCGGGACCCTTCCGGTGGTCCCGGTACAATACCGATTACCCCGAAACCTTCCTGATGGCCGAAACTTGACTTCCTATATATAAATCTTCATCTCCGGACCATTCTGGAACTCCTCGTGACGTCCGGTATCTCATTCGGGACTTCGAACAACTTTTGGGTTACCGTATACTAATATCTCAAAAACCCTAGCATCACCGAACCTTAAGTGTGTAGACCCTACGGGTTCGGGAGACACGCAGACATGACCGAGACGACTCTCCGGTTAATAACCAACAGCGGGATCTGGATACCCATGTTGGCTCCCGCATGCTCCTCGATGATCTCATCGGATGAACCACGATATCGAGGATTCAATCAATCCCGTATACAATTCCCTTTGTCAATCGGTACTTTACTTGCCCGAGACTCGATCGTCGGTATCCCAATACCTCGTTCAATCTCGTTACCGGCAATTCACTTTACTCGTACCATAATGCATGATCACGTGATCAACCACTTGGTCACATTGAGCTCATTATGATGATGCATTACCGAGTGGGCCCAGAGATACCTCTCCGTCATACGGAGTGAAAAATCCCAGTCTCGATTCGTGCCAACCCAACAGACACTTTTGGAGATACCCGTAGTGTACCTTTATAGTCACCCAGTTACGTTGTGACGTTTGGCACACCCAAAGCACTCTACGGTATCCGGGAGTTGCACAATCTCATGGTCTAAGGAAATGATACTTGACATTCGGAAAAGCTATAGCAAACGAACTACACGATCTTTGAGCTATGCTTAGGATTGGGTCTTGTCCATCACATCATTCTCCTAATGATGTGATCCCGTTATCAATGACATCCAATGTCCATAGTCAGGAAACCATGACTATCTTTTGATCAACGAGCTAGTCAACTAGAGGCTCACTAGGGACGTGTTGTGGTCTATGTATTCACACATGTATTACGATTTCCGGATAACACAATTATAGCATGAACAATAGACAATTATCATGAACAAAGAAATATAATAATAACCATTTTATTATTGCCTCTAGGGCATATTTCCAACAGTCTCCCACTTGCACTAGAGTCAATAGTCTAGTTACATTGTGATGAATCGAACACCCATGCAGTTCTGGTGTTGATCATGTTTTGCTCTAGGGAGAGGTTTAGTCAATGGATCTGCCACATTCAGGTCCGTATGCACTTTACAAATATCTATGTCTCCATTTTGAACACTTTCATGAATGGAGTTGAAGCAACGCTAGATATGCCTGGTCTTCCTGTGAAACCTGGGCTCCTTGGCAAGGGCAATAGCTCCAGTGTTGTCACAGAAGAAAGTCATTGGGCCCGACGCATTGGGAATGACTCCTAGGTCGGTAATGAACTCCTTCACCCAGATTGCTTCTTGTGCTGCCTTCGAGGCTGCCATGTACTCCGCTTCACATGTAGATCCCACCACAACGCTTTGCTTGCAACTGCACCAGCTTACTGCCCCACCATTCAAAATATACACATATCCGGTTTGTGACTTAGAGTCATCCAGATCTGTGTCGAAGCTAGCATCGACGTAACCCTTTACGACGAGCTCTTCGTCACCTCCATAAACGAGAAACATATCCTTAGTCCTCTTCAGGTACTTCAGGATATTCTTGACCGCTGTCTAGTGTTCCATGCCGGGATTACTTTGGTACCTTCCTACCAAACTTACGGCAAGGTTTACATCAGGTCTGGTACACAACATAGCATACATGATAGACCCTATGGCCGAGGCATAGGGGACGACACTCATCTTTTCTCTATCTTCTGCCGTGGTCGGGCATTGAGCCGTGCTCAATCTCGTACCTTGCAATACAGGCAAGAACCCCTTCTTTGACTGATCCATATTGAACTTCTTCAATATCTTATCAAGGTACGTACTCTGTGAAAGACCAATGAGGCGTCTCGATCTATCTCTATAGATCTTGATGCCTAATATGTAAGCAGCTTCTCCAAGATCCTTCATTGAAAAACACTTGTTCAAATATGCCTTTATGCTTTCCAAGAATTCTATATCATTTCCCATCAACAGTATGTCATCCACATACAATATGAGAAATGCTACAGAGCTCCCACTCACTTTCTTGTAAATGCAGGCTTCTCCATAAGTCTGCGTAAACCCAAACGCTTTGATCATCTCATCAAAATGAATGTTCCAACTCCGAGATGCTTGCACCAGCCCATAGATCGAGCATTGGAGCTTGCACACCTTGTCAGCATTCTTAGGATCGACAAAACCTTCTGGCTGCATCATATACAATTCTTCCTTAAGGAAACCATTAAGGAATGCCGTTTTGACGTCCATTTTCCATATCTCATAATCATAGAATGCGGCAATTGCTAACATGATTCGGATGGACTTCAGCTTCGCTACGGGTGAGAAAGTCTCATCGTAGTCAACCCCTTGAACTTGTCGATAACCCTTAGCGACAAGCCGAGCTTTATAGATGGTCACATTACCATCCGCGTTTGTCTTCTTCTTAAAGATCCATTTATTTTCTATGGCTCGCCGATCATCGGGCAAGTCAGTCAAAGTCCATACTTCGTTTTCATACATGGATCCTATCTCGGATTTCATGGCTTCCAGCCATTTGTCGGAATCTAGGTCCGCCATCGCTTCTTCATAGTTCGAAGGTTCACCATTGTCTAACAACATGATTTCCAGGACAGGGTTGCCGTACCACTCTGGTGCGGAACGTGTTCTTGTGGACCTACGAAGTTCAGTAGCAACTTGATCTGAAGTTTCATGATCATCATCATTAACTTCCTTTCTAGTCGGTGCAGGCACCTCAGGAACAATTTCTTGAGCTGCGCCACTCTCCAGTTCAAGAGGTAATACTTCATCAAGTTCTACTTTCCTCCCGCTTATTTCTTTCGAGAGAAACTCTTTCTCTAGAAAGGATCCATTCTTGGCAACAAAGATCTTGCCTTCGGATCTGAGGTAGAAGGTATACCCAATAGTTTCTTTAGGGTATCCTATGAAGACGCATTTTTCCGATTTGGGTTCGAGCTTTTCAGGTTGAAGTTTCTTGACATAAGCATCGCATCCCCAAACTTTTAGAAACAACAGCTTAGGTTTCTTCCCAAACCATAATTCATACGGTGTCGTCTCAACGGATTTCGATGGAGCCTTATTTAAAGTGAATGCGGCAGTCTCTAAAGCATAGCCCCAAAATGACAACGGTAGATCGGTAAGAGACATCATAGATCGTACCATATCCAATAGAGTGCGATTACGACGTTCGGACACACCATTACGCTGAGGTGTTCTAGGCGGCGTGAGTTGTGAAACTATTCCACATTTCCTTAAGTGTGTGCCAAATTCGTGACTCAAGTATTCTCCCCCACGATCTGATCGCAAGAACTTGATTTTCCTATCACGTTGATTCTCAACCTCACTCTAAAATTCCTTGAACTTTTCAAAGGTCTCAGACTTGTGTTTCATTAAGTAGATATACCCATATCTACTCAAGTCATCAGTGAGGGCGAGAACATAACGATAGCCACCGCGAGCCTCAACACTCATTGGACCGCACACATCAGTATGTATGATTTCCAATAAGTTGGTTGCTCGCTCCATTGTTCCTGAGAACGGAGTCTTGGTCATTTTACCCATGAGGCATGGTTCACACGTGTCAAATGATTCATAATCAAGAGACTCCAAAATTCCATCTGCATGGAGCTTCTTCATGCGTTTGACACCTATGTGACCAAGGCGGCAGTGCCACAAGTATGTGGAACTATCATTATCAACCTTACATCTTTTGGTATTCACACTATGAATATGTGTAACATTACGCTTGAGATTCATTAAGAATAAACCATTCACCAGCGGAGCATGACCATAAAACATATCTCTCATATAAATAGAACAACCATTATTCTCGGATTTAAATGAGTAGCCATCTCGAATTAAATGAGATCCTGATACAATGTTCATGCTCAAAGCTGGCACTAAATAACAATTATTGAGGTTTAAAACTAATCCCGTAGGTAAATGTAGAGGCAGTGTGCCGACGGCGATCACATCGACCTTGGAACCATTCCCGACGCGCATCGTCACCTCGTCCTTCGCCAGTCTCCGCTTATTCCGCAGCTCCTGCTTTGAGTTACAAATGTGAGCAACTGCACCAGTATCAAATACCCAGGAGCTACTACGAGTACTGGTAAGGTACACATCAATTACATGTATATCACATATACCTTTAGTGTTGCCGGCCTTCTTGTCCGCTAAGTATTTGGGGCAGTTCCGCTTCCAGTGACCACTTCCCTTGCAATAAAAACACTCAGTCTCAGGCTTGGGTCCATTCTTTGACTTCTTCCCGGCAGCTTGCTTACCGGGCGCGGCAACCCCCTTGCCGTCCTTCTTGAAGTTCTTCTTACCCTTGCCTTTCTTGAACTTATTGGTTTTATTCACCATCAACACTCGATGTTCCTTTTTGATTTCCACCTCTGCTGATTTCAGCATTGAATATACCTCAGTAATGGTCTTTTCCATCCCCTGCATATTGAAGTTCATCACAAAGCTCTTGTAGCTCGGTGGAAGCGACTGAAGGATTCTGTCAATGACCGCGTCATCCGGGAGATTAACTCCCAGCTGAGTCAAGCGGTTATGCAACCCAGACATTTTGAGTATGTGCTCTTACAAAACTATTTTCCTCCATCTTACAACTGAAGAACTTGTCGGAGACTTCATATCTCTCGACCCGGGCATGAGCTTGGAAAACCATTTTCAGCTCTTCGAACATCTCATATGCTCCGTGTCTCTCAAAACGCTATTGGAGCCCCGGTTCTAAGCTGTAAAGCATGCCGCACTAAATGAGGGAGTAATCATCAGCACGTGACTGCCAAGCGTTCATAATGTCTTGGTTCTCTGGGATGGGTGCGTCACCTAGCGGTGCTTCTAGGACATAATCTTTCTTGGCAGCTATGAGGATGATCCTCAGGTTCCATACCCAGTCCGTATACTTGCTGCCATCATCTTTCAGCTTGGTTTTCTCTAGGAACGCATTGAAGTTGAGGGCAACATTAGCGTGGGCCATTTGATCTACAAGACATAGTGTAAAGATTTTAGACTAAGTTCATGATAATTAAGTTCATCTAATCAAATTATTCAATGAACTCCCACTCAGATAGACATCCCTCTAGTCATCTAAGTGAAACATGATCCGAGTCAACTAGGCCGTGTCCGATCATCACGTGGGACGGACTAGTCAACATCGGTGAACATCTTCATGTTGATCGTATCTTCTATATGACTCATGCTCGACCTTTCGGTCTTCCGTGTTCTGAGGCCATGTCTGTACATGCTAGGCTCGTCAAGTCAACCTAAGTGTATTGCGTGTGTAAATCTGGCTTACACCCGTTGTATTCAAACGTTAGAATCTATCACACCAGATCATCACGTGGTGCTTCGAAACAACGAACCTTCGCAACGGTGCACAGTTAGGGGGAACACTTTCTTGAAATTATTACGAGGGATCATCTTATTTAAGCTACTGTCGTTATAAGCAAATAAGATGTAAAACATGATAAACATCACATGCAATCAAATAGTGACATGATATGGCCAATATCATTTGCTCCTTTTGATCTCCATCTTCGGGACTCCATGATCATCATTGTCACCGACATGACACCATGATCTCCATCATCATGATCTCCATCATCGTGTCTTCTTGAAGTTGTCTCGTCATCTTTACTTCTACTACTATGGCTAACGCTTTAGCAATAAAGTAAAGTAATTATATGACGTTTATGTTGACACGCAGGTCATAAATAAATAAAGACAACTCCTATGGCTCCTGCCGGTTGTCATACTCATCGACATGCAAGTCGTGATTCCTATTACAAGAACATGATCAATCTCATACATCACATATATCGTTCATCACATCCTTTTGGCCATATCACATCACACGGCACATGCTGCAAAAACAAGTTAGACGTCCTCTAATTGTTGTTGCAAGTTTTTACGTGGCTGCTATAGGTTTCTAGCAAGAACATTTCTTACCTATGCCTAAACCACAACGTGATATGCCAATTTCTATTTACCCTTCATAAGGACCCTTTTCATCGAATCCGATCCGACTAAAGTGGGAGAGACAAACACCCGCTAGCCACCTTATGCAACTAGTGCATGTCAATCGGTGGAACCAGTCTCACGTAAGCGTACGTGTAAGGTTGGTCCGGGCCGCTTCATCCCACGATGCCGCCGAATCAAGATAAGACTAGTAACGGCAAGCAAATTGACAATATCCACGCCCACAACCGCTTTGTGTTCTAATCGTGCATAGAAAGTACGCATAGACCTAGCTCTGATACCACTGTTGGGGAACGTAGCAGAATTTTCAAATTTTCTACGCATCACCAAGATCAATCTATGGAGTCATCTAGCAACGAGGGAGAGGGGAGTGCATCTACATACCCTTGTAGATCATGCGCGGAAGCATTCAAGAGAACGGGGTTGATGGAGTCGTACTCGTCGTGATCCAAATCACCGATCACCTAGCGCCGAACGAACGACACCTCCGCGTTCAACACACGTACGGTTGGGAAGACGTCTCCTCCAACTTGATCCAGCAAGGGGAAGGAGAGGTTGATGAAGATCCAGCAACACGACGACGTGGTGGTGGAAGCAATGGTGATCTCGGCAGGGCTTCGCCAAGCTCAGGGAGAGGGAGGAGTGTCACGGGAGGGAGAGGGAGGCGCCAGGGGCTAGGGTGCGGCTGCCCTCCCTCCACCCCACTATATATAGGACCCCTAGGGGGGCGCCGGCCCTAGGAGATGCAATCTCCAAGGGGGGCGGCCGCCAAGGGGGTGGAGTGCCCCCAAGCCAAGTGGGGCGTCCCCACCCCTAGGGTTTCCAACCCTAGGTGCAGGGGAGGCCCATGGGGGGGGCGCACCAGCCCACTAGGGGCTGGTTCCCCTCCCACTTCAGCCCATGGGGCCCTCCGGGATAGGTGGCCCCACCCGGTGGACCCCCGGGACCCTTCCGGTGGTCCCGGTACAATACCGATTACCCCGAAACCTTCCTGATGGCCGAAACTTGACTTCCTATATATAAATCTTCATCTCCGGACCATTCTGGAACTCCTCGTGACGTCCGGTATCTCATCCGGGACTTCGAACAACTTTTGGGTTACCGTATACTAATATCTCAACAACCCTAGCGTCACCGAACCTTAAGTGTGTAGACCCTACGGGTTCGGGAGACACGCAGACATGACCGAGACGACTCTCCGGTCAATAACCAACAGCGGGATCTGGATACCCATGTTGGCTCCCACATGCTCCTCGATGATCTCATCGGATGAACCACGATATCGAGGATTCAATCAATCCCGTATACAATTCCCTTTGTCAATCGGTACGTTACTTGCGCGAGACTCGATCGTCGGTATCCCAATACCTCATTCAATCTCGTTACCGGCAAGTCACTTTACTCGTACCGTAATGCATGATCCCGTGATCAACCACTTGGTCACATTGAGCTCATTATGATGATGCATTACCGAGTGGGCCCAGAGATACCTCTCCGTCATACGGAGTGACAAATCCCAGTCTCAATTCGTGCCAACCCAACAGACACGTTTGGAGATACCCGTAGTGTACCTTTATAGTCACCCAGTTACGTTGTGACGTTTGGCACACCCAAAGCACTCCTACGGTATCCGGGAGTTGCACAATCTCATGGTCTAAGGAAATGATACTTGACATTCGGAAAAGCTATAGCAAACGAACTACACGATCTTTGCGCTATGCTTAGGATTGGGTCTTGTCCATCACATCATTCTCCTAATGATGTGATCCCGTTATCAATGACATCCAATATCCATAGTCAAGAAACCATGACTATCTTTTGATCAACGAGCTAGTCAACTAGAGGCTCACTAGGGACGTGTTGTGGTCTATGTATTCACACATGTATTACGATTTCCAGATAACACAATTATAGCATGAACAATAGAAAATTATCATGAACAAAGAAATATAATAATAACCATTTTATTATTGCCTCTAGGGCACATTTCCAACAGTTGACGCGTACACAATTAGGAGATGATTGTACGTGGAGAGGATGACAGCAGGGACCCGCCAAGGTCATGGCAGTACGCAAGCAAGTGCCTCCTTATTTTAAGACAATAAAAATGGCTCCTCCTAGTGGATTTCTGACATCTGGGTCCCATGCCATTGTCAACGTAGTCAATAAACGAGAGAATTGCACAACGAGCGGCTGACACCAGGGACCCAACAGCTCGTCCAGTTATTTTTGTTTTGGGTTAACTTGATAAATGCCACTCCAAATCTGGTGTATCCGAGAAATGCCACTGCCATTTCCAAACTTTGAAAAATGTCATTTCATGCCATTTCTAGTGGCATTTTTCTAAGTCTGGAGTGGCGTTTTTCAAAGTTTGCAAACTGCAGTGGCGTTTTTCAAAGTTTGCAAAAATTGCAGTGGCATTTTTCAAATTTTGGAAATTGCAGTGGCATTTTTATGAATCGCCATAATTGGAGTGGCATTTATCTAATTTGTTTTTGAGACGGAAGCAGGGTGTCAACTGGGCTGTGCGGGACACTCTGGCCTGTCTAGACAACCTTTTCTTTTATGTTTACCACAGACCAGCCCAGTAGTTTTTTTTCTTTCTGAAAATGGCTAGCCTAGTTTTTTTGTGATTTCTCAAGTAAGTCGCTTTATCACGCCTCTTGGGCTGTAAATCTTTCAAGACGAGGAGAGCTTCATTCGGCTGGCCGAGAAAATGGCCTATCAGTAATGAGAAATGGGCTGTACATTTTTAAAACACATCAAACCGGCAATTAGTTTCAAATATCTTTTTTTTCATTTCAAGATTTTAAATTGCATTGATTTTTATCCGTGGACAATTTATTGGATTTTATATTGATATACATTTATTTTGAAAATCAGTCTGAATGTGACTCGAAATTTTGGGATTAAAAACAGTTCAGACCGCACCGACATATGCAAAATTTTGTATAATTTTTTAACCGTGGCCACAATATGGGCTGTAATGCTAACAAAAAGAATATGGGCTCCAAAAAACCCATAAGAATTAGAAAATGGGCTGTAAATTATTTGAAATAATGGCAGATGGGTTGTATGCTGTTTTCCACAGATTTGAGGCTTTCCACAGATGGCCTGTATACTGTTGGATGTCCATCCAACGGCCGTCGTGCTTCTTCAATCTCTGCTCTTCCTGCTCCAGCCGCTCAAACAAGCACCGGCGGGACTGCCTGCTCCCTCCTCCCCGCGGCCGGCTGTGCTGCCGCGCAGGCCTCACCGCCCCACCATACTCCCATCGCTCGCCTAGCCATCCCTCTACTCACCCACACCTGCTGTTATTCTCCGGCGACGGCAGACGAACCAGCAAACCCTCGTACAGTCGTACCCCCCTCCGCGTGGGAAACAAAAACAACTGCCAAGTCTTCCCTGCCTCTGTGTCGTTCCCTTCCTAGGCCTCGCCGTCGTCCACCGCCCTGGTGCTCTAGGTGTGGCGTGGTCAACGTGGTCAACGACTGACATGCATCTGAAGTGGACTGTACGTGGAGAGGCTGACAGCTGGGTCCACGGCTGCATGCAAGGAAATGCCTCCTTATTACGCACAAAATAATGATTCCTCCACCTGACATCTGGGACCCACCGAAAGGGCCTCTGTATTTCGCGAAAAAAACGTTACCGTTGCTGACAGCTCGGACCCACCAGCTATATCTTCGCACGCAAGGAAGTGCCTCCTTATTACGCACACAAAAATGAATACTCCCCCTACTAGCTGGGACCCAGTATAGTGGGCCTACTAAGTTGACGGGGACGAAGGGATTTGTCAACTTAGTCAATATGCACGATTCTAGCTCGACTGACCGTACGATGTCCATCCAACGGCCGTAGTGCTTCTTCAACCTCTGGTCTTCTTGCTCCAGCCGCCCAAAGCAGCGCCGGTCGTGCCGCCTGCTCCTGCCTCCCGTGGCCGGCTGTGCTGCCGCAGAGGCCTCGCCGCCCCCATACTACTCCCACCGCTGGCCAGGCCATCCCTCCACTCCACTCACCCACACCCCCTGTTATTCTGCGGCGACTGCAGCACAGCCGAACTAGTGAACCCTCGTACTCCTCTCCGCGTGGGCATCCACTGCCGTGTCTTCCCCGGCTCCGCGTCGTCCCCTTCCTAGGCCTCGCCGTCGTCCACCACCGTGGTGCTCTCGGCGCGGCGTGGTCAATGTGGCCAACGACCGAATTCCATCGGAAGAATACTGTACGTGGAGAGGCTGACAGCTGGGTCCACGGCAACCGCAAGGAAGTGCCTCCTTATTACGCGGAAAATAATTATTCCTCCACCTGACAGCTGGGACCCACCGGACGCCCACCAGTATTTTGAGAAAAAAACGTTTGCCCCTGACTGCTGGGACCCACCCAACGGGCCACCGTATTTCGTGAAAAAAAATGTTCCCCCTGCTGTCAGCTCGGACCCACCGGAAGTGCCACCTTATTACGCACAAAAAAATGAATACCCCCTGCTAGCTGGGACCCACCTTGGGCTTGTGGGCCTACTAAGTTGACGGGCACGGAGGGATTTGTCAACTTAGTCAATATAAACGATTCTAGCTCCAGTGACCGTACAATGTCCATCCAACGGCCATAGTGCTTCATCAACCTCTGGTCTTCTTGCTCCAGCCGCCCAAAGCAGCGCCGGTCATGCCACATGCTCCTGCCTCCCGTGGCCGGATGTGCTGCCGCGGAGGCCTCACCGCCCCCTACTATTCCCATCGCTGGCCAGGCCCTGCGGCGACGGCAGCCTCACACCGCAGCCGAACCAGTGAACCCTCGTACTCCTCTCCGCGCGGGCTTCCACTATCGCGTCTTCCCCGGCTCCGCGTCGTCCCCTTCCTAGGCCTCGTCGTCGTCCACCGCCCTGGTGCTCTCGGCGCGGCGTGGTCAACATGGTCAAGGAACGACTTCCATCGGACATGGACTCTACGTGGAGAGGCTGACAGCTGGGTCCACGGCCGCAGCAAGGAAGTGCCTCCTTATTACACGGAAAATAATGTTTCCTCCACCTGACAGCTGGGACCCACCGGACAGGCCACTGTATTTCGTGAAAAAAAAAACGTTTCCCCCTGACTGCTGGGACCCACCAGCTACATCTTCGCACGCAAGGAAGTGCGTCCGGGCAAAAAAAAACGATTCGCCCCCCTGACTGCTGGGAACCACCATCTACATCTTCGCACACAAGGAAGTGCGTCCGGGCAAAAAAAACGATTCGCCCCCCCTAACTGCTGGGACCCACCAGCTACATCTTCGCAGGCGGAAGTGCCTGACAGTCAGGATCCACCTGGTCAAAGCGTACGTAGCGTTGTCATTCTGGTCGCGAACGTGTACGTACATATATACTCGTGGATGTAGAGGCGCGCACATGTTGTAGTAGAGGTGCATACGTGTCGTAGTAGAGGCGCGCACGTAGCATGTACACGTATGTACAGCGGCCAGGGTGCAAGAAAGAAAATATGGCCATGTATGTGTACATACGGGCGGGGTCTCGAACGCCTACTCGCGCATACGTACGGCCAGGGCTCGTGTACATTGCTGGGTCGGAATGGAGAAACAGCGTCGTCGTCGTGTTCATGGGGAGGCAACGGAATGCGTCGTGTTCATCGGGAGGCAACGGAACGCGTGGGAGCCAACCGGCTGGGTCGGAACGGAATGCGTGGTCGTGTTCATCTGGAGGGCTTGGACGGAACAGGCGATGGAAACGAGGCCTGGCGTACCGCACAACGGAGGGAACGGGCCTCCTACATTCGGAACGGGGTCCTGTTGATCGGGAGGGGTCTGGCGTACCGCAAAATGGAGGAAACGGACCTCCTACGGTCGAAACGGGGGTTCTATTCATCGGGAGGGGTGTGGCGTACCGCAAAACGGAGGAAACGGACCTCCTACGGTCGAAACGGGGGTCCTGTTGATCGGGAGGGGTGTGGCGTACCGCAAAACGGACGAAACGGACCTCCTACGGTCGAAACGGGGGTCCTGTTCATCGGGAGGGGTGTGGCGTACCGCAAAATGGGACTCCACGGGATACTGTTCATCTCCACCGTCGACCTCCTCCAGCCTCCACGGGCTCCTGTTCATCTAGCCTCCACCGTGCGCTACTCCACCAGCTACTGTTCAACCACCCCTCCACGGGCACCCCTCCACCGTCTACTGTTCATCCAGCCCTCCACACCACGGGGTCCTGTTCAACCACCCCTCCACGGGCACCCCTCCACCGTCTACTCTTCATCCAGCCCTCCACCACACCACGGGGTCCTGTTCATCCAGAGGCAACGCCACCGCTCACT
>NC_053028.1:337014848-337060924 GCF_003073215.2 Triticum urartu
GGGCATGCTGGCCTCGTTCGTCCCGCAGGTGATGCACAGGGCTCTCCCCACGGCGGTGCTTAGGGTCATCGGCATGGTGACGCTGCTCGTCGCGCACACCATGGGAAGAGTGCACTGTGGGTACTGGAGTGGGCGTCCTGGAGGTCGTCGTGCCGCCCGTGGGTGGTACGGCGACAACCCCGGAGGGCCCCGCGCCGCCTATGGGGGCCCAGCTCCGTCTCTGGATTTTGTGGCGTGCGGCCTGCCGTCTTGCGTACGAACGACGCCGCTTGCCAGGCTCTGACTGCCAGAGCGATGCTAGTGCTCGCGGGCCACGCCTCGGGTCCTATCCGCGACCGGCCCGCTACTCACCCTCACTGGTACGGGTCGTCTGGCCCCCGATGAACCGACCATCGTGGCTGCCTTCTTCTTGGGAGCCATGGCAACGAAGAACTACTAGGCTAACAGCCAGCCCAGATTCTCACAACTGCGCCCCCTACCTGGCGCGCTAAAGATGTCGGTGGGAAACGACACCTATGGGATCACAAGAATCCCTACTACGGTTGCCAGGGCACGGGGTCATGAGAAGAGCAGGATTAATAGTCAGCACAAAGATCGTTTACCCTGGTTCGGGCCGCGAGGATGCGTAAAATCCTAGTCCTGCTTTAGTGGATGTATTGAGTGTTCTTGGGCTCTCGAACTAGCTACGGTGGCTGTGTAGTTCAAAAGAGCCGAATCCCCCTCTAGTACGCCATAGGCCTCCTTTTATAGTCGAAAGGGGCTACCACAGTGGCACACAAGAGGTGGAAAGGCCTACAGTACTGCGAGCTTATCGCCTATATTACAGGACAAGACGCATTTAATGCATCGCTTAGGTGTCCCTTAGCTTTATCGGGGACGGGAACGAGGCCCGTCCCGTCCGTTCCCACTCCTCCTCACTTCGACACGCGCCCAGGCTAGCGATGCATGCAGTGCCATGTAGATAGGCAGGCAGCTGAGGTGGCGTGGTGGTAGGGCATTAATGAAGGTCCGCACGCCGCCATGTAGGTGCCTGCTGATTTGGCATGGATGTCGCATGTTGCCACGCAGGTGCCTGCCCAGCTGGTTGGGCTGGCAGCTGCATGCGAACGGTGGTGGTAGTCTTGGCAGGTACGGGTCTGGCAGTGGCCCTGCTGATGCCCTCGGCAAGGGTCTTGCCAGGGGCCCGGTGAGGGAGTCCTAGATTAGGGGGTGTTTGGGTAGCCGGACTATACCTTCAGCCGGACTCCAGGACTATGAAGATACAAGATTGAAGACTTCGTCCCGTGTCCGGATGGGACTTTCCTTGGCGTGGAAGGCAAGCTTGGCGATGCGGATATTCAAGATCTCCTACCATTGTAACCGACTTTGTGTAACCCTAACCCTCTCCGGTGTCTATATAAACCGGAGGGTTTTAGTCCGTAGGACAACTTCATCATACAACAATCATACCATAGGCTAGCTTCTAGGGTTTAGCCTCCTTGAGCTCGTGGTAGATCTACTCTTGTATTACCCATATCATCAATATTAATCAAGTGGGACGTAGGGTTTTACCTCCATCAAGAGGGCCCGAACCTGGGTAAAACATCGTGTTCCTTGCCTCCTGTTACCATCCACCTAGACGCACAGTTCGGGACCCCCTACCCGAGATCCGCTGGTTTTGACACCAACATTGGTGCTTTCATTGAGAGTTCTTCTGTGTCGTCGCTTTTTGGCCCGATGGCTCCTTCGATCATCAACAACGATGCAGTCCAGGGTGAGACTTTTCTCCCCGGACAGATCTTCGTCTTCGGCGGCTTCGCACTGCGGGCCAATTCGCTTGGCCACCTTGAGCAGATCGAAAGCTACGCCCCTGGCCATCAGGTCAGGTTTGGAAGCCTAAACTACACGGCTGACATCCGCGGGGACTTGATCTTCGACGGATTCGAGCCACAGCCAAGCGCGCCGCACTGTCTCGATGGGCATGATATAGCTCTGCCGCCGAACAGCGCTTTGGAGGCCGCACACGCACCGGTTCCGACCATTGATTCGGAGCCTACTGCGCCGATCGAGGACCAGCAGTTGGACGCTGCCTCAGGGGCTGCGATCTCAGAGGCGATCGAGCCGAACTCCAGCCCCGCACCCCGCATGGCCCGTGACTCCGAGGAGCCGGATTGTTCTCCGAACTCCGAGCCCCCCGCGCCCCTGCCGATCGAATCCGATTGGGCACCGATAATGGAGTTCACTGGCGCGGACATCTTTCAGCACTCGCCCTTCGGCGACATCCTGAATTCCCTAAAAGTCTCTCTCTTTATCAGGAGAGCCCTGGCCGGACTACGGTCAGCAAGGTTGGGATACGGACGATGCAGAAATTCAAAACCCACCCACCACCCACTTCGTAGCCACTGTCGACGACTTAACCGACATGCTTGACTTTGACTCCGAAGACATCGACGGCATGGACGACGATGCAGGAGATGAACAAGAACCAGCACTTGTAGGGTGCTGGAAGGCCACCTCGTCATATGACATATATATGGTGGACACTCCAAAGGATGGAGATGGCGATGAAACAGCGGGGGACGATACCTCTAAGAAACAGCCCAAGCACCGGCGTCAGCGGCGCCGCTCTAAATCCCGCCAAAGAAAAAACGGTGATTCCGGCACGGGAGATAATACTACTCCGGATAGCGCCGAAGAACACCCCCTCCAGCAAGATTCAGCACAGGAGGACAGAGAAGCCAGCCCTCACGAGAGGGCGGCGGACCAAGAGGTTGAGGACGATAATTATACGCCTCCCTCCGAAGACGAGGCAAGCCTCGACGACGACGAGTTCGTCGTGCCAGAGGATCCCGCCGAACAAGAGCGTTTTAAACACAGGCTTATGGCCACGGCAAGCAGCCTCAAGAAAAAGCAGCAATAGCTTAGAGCTGATCAGGATTTGCTAGCTGACAAATGGACTGAAGTCCTTGCGGCCAAAGAGTATGAACTCGAACGCCCCTCCAAGAGTTATCCAAAGCGCAGGCTGCTACCCTGACTAGAGGAGGAAGCGCCTACATCACCAGCGCATGACACGGCTGACCGGCCACCTCGTGGCCGCGACAGAGAGGCCTCTTGGCCCTCCACTCAAGCCATGCCCCGACGCCGCATCAAGCATACTAAGGCATGGGAAAATGCGCCCGAACTGCGCGACATACTAGAGGACAAGGCAAGGCAAACAAGATCGATCTATGGATCGCGCAGGCGCCCCACGGCACGTGACGGTGATCGTCACTCTGGATGCAATAAATCCAGCCGGGCCGAACTCAACAGACAAAGCTCCTTCGACCTGCGTCGTGACATAGCCCAATACAGAGGCGCCGCACACCCACTATGCTTCACAGATGAAGTAATGGATCATAAAATCCCTGAGGGCTTCAAAACCCGTAAACATCGAATCGTACGATGGCACAACAGATCCTGCGGTATGGATCGAGGATTATCTCCTTCATATCCACATGGCCCGCGGTGATGATCTACACGCCATCAAATACCTCCACTCAAACTTAAGGGATCGGCCCGGCATTGTCTCAACAGCTTGCCAGCAGACTCAATCGGTTCTTGGGAGGACCTGGAAGCCGCATTCCCTGACAACTTCCAGGGCACTTATGTGCGACCACCGGACGCCGATGACCTAAGCCACATAATTCAGCAGCCAGAGGAATCGGCCAGGCAATTCTGGACACGGTTCCTAACAAAGAAAAACCAGATAGTCGACTGTCCGGACGCAGAGGCCTTAGCGGCCTTCAAGCATAATATCCGTGACGAGTGGCTTGCCCGACACCTAGGACAGGAAAAGCCGAAATCTATGGCAGCCCTCACGACACTCATGACCCGCTTTTGCGCGGGAGAAGACAGCTGGCTAGCTCGCAGCAACAACTTAACCAAGAACCCTGGTAATTCGAATACCAAGGACAAAAGTGACAGGTCGCGTTGGAACAAACAAAAGCGCCGCGTTAACAGCGACAGCAACGAGGATACGGCAGTTAATGCCAGATTCTGAGGCTACAAATCCAGTCAACGGAAAAAGCCATTCAAAAGAAATACTCAGGGCCCATCCAGTTTGTACCGAATACTCGACCGCTTGTGCCAAATACATGGCACCCCCGAAAAGCCAGCTAATCACACCAACAGGGATTGTTGGGTGTTCAAGCAGGCAGCCAAGTTAAGAGCCAAAAAAAGACAAGGGGCTGCATAGCGACGACGAGGAGGAGCCCAGGCCGCCGAAAAACAGTGGACAGAAGGGATTTCCCCCGCAAGTGCGGACGGTGAACATGATATACGCAACCCACATCCCCAAGAGGGAGCGGAAGCGTGCGTTACGGGACGTATATGCGACAGAGCCAGTCGCCCCAAAGTTCAACCCATGGTCCTCCTGCCCGATCACCTTTGATCGAAGGGATCACCCCACTAGCATCCGTCATGGCGGCTTCGCCGCACTGGTTCTAGACCCAATCATTGATGGATTTCATCTCACAAGAGTCCTCATGAACGGCGGCAGCTGCCTGAACCTGCTTTACCAGGATACAGTGCGAAAAATGGGCATAGATCCCTCGAGGATCAAGCCCACCAAAACGACCTTTAAAGGCATCATACCAGGTGTAGAAGCCAACTGTACAGGCTCAGTTACACTAGAAGTGGTCTTCGGATCTCCGGATAACTTTCGAAGCGAGGAGTTAATCTTCGACATAGTCCCGTTCCGTAGTGGCTATCACGCACTGCTCGGGCGAACCGCATTCGCAAAATTCAACGCGGTACCGCACTATACATACCTCAAGCTCAAGATGCCAGGCCCTAGAGGAGTGATCACGGTCAATGGGAACACTGAACGCTCCCTCCGAACGGAGGAGCACATGGCAGCGCTCGCAGCAGAAGTACAAAGCAGCCTCTCTAGGCAGTTCTCCAGTTCGGCCTTCAAAAAGCCGGACACTGTCAAGCGCGCCTGGAGTACCCCACAACAAGACCGCCTGGCACGTTCTGAGCTAGCGTAGCAATGCGGCCCCAACCCTAGCCCTCGCGATATAGCGAAACCAGTGCTTCGCATACATAACTACGCTCTTGAAATACCATGGGCATAGGGGAAGGGGCACTATCACGGCACGCCTGAAATACGGCTTAAACCGCACCAGGGGCTGCCGGATTCCTTTTTTTTCTTTTTTTCTCTTACTCTCAGGACTCCATACTTCGGACGACCCGTTCGGCAATTCAATTGCCGCACAAATGATGCAAGATCCAGGAAAGCAGACAAGCCACGCCGCATCATGGAACTCCCAGGTGGTCTCTATTGCGAGCAGTATACCTGTTTTTTAATACAATTCCGCAGCCTGCCCCTAGCCGGGACATGTTAAATAGTCCAATTTCTTTTGCTTATCGCACTATTTGTATCGTTCTGCTTTCATAGAAACCTTTCTATAAACAATGCATAGCTTTTTGTCAATTTTTTGCATTATCCTCTTTATATATATATGTTTATTAATAACATGTCGCATCCGTACACTGTGGTACGGCAAAATACGCCAGGGGCTTCAGTACCCATCTATATGGCGTGAGAAGTCCGTACACTTTCACAAGTGCGGCACCCCGAACTTATAGCACTATATGCATCGGCTCCGAATCATGATTTGGGTCAATGGTTGGGTTTGCCCGGCTCCTATGTTTTGGTGCCTTACGTTCCGCTATATCGGCTAAGGTAGCACTAGGAGAACTACTGCGATTGTGCCCCAGTTGAGCTGGGCTGAGCACCTCAGTAGAGAAAGCTAAAATTGACTGTCATGATGAAGCGAGAGACCGGTCGCTGTTCGAGAGGTTTTTCGAGTCCTTAAAGACTTATGTCGCTTCGAGCGAGGAACCGGCTTTGTCCGGCCAAGGCATGGATAGCGCCCCGAACTCGGTCTTCCGAATACTAGGGGCTTTGCCAAAATTTAAAATTATAGAGTTCTATGGCTAAGTGAGAGTGTTCAAGCATTATAGTCCGATTGCCTTGTTTGTTATGCTGATCGTCTCCCTCGACGGACCCAATCATGGGAAAAAGAGCGCTCAGGTTTATCTCGAACACCCCAGCACTAGTGGCATGGGGGCAGAAGCCGAAGACTGGCCATCTCTCAATTTTTTGATAAACGGTCGCACAGAAAGTAATATTTTAAATTCAATAAGCATTGCTTAGTGCATATGAACAAGTTTTCAGCGCACAGGATAACACGAGCGAGTTCATTCAAAAATTACATCCTTGGTACATTCATCCGCCATAAGGCGGGCGCCAGCCAGAACATCCTTGTAATAGTTCTCGGGCTTGCGATGCTCCTTCCCCGGCGGCGGCCCGTCCCTCACAAGCTTCTCACCGTCCAGCTTACCCCAGTGCACCTTTGCACGGGCAAGGGCCCTACGGGCACCTTCGATGTAGACGGAACGCTTGATGACCTCGAGCCTTGGACAAGCCTCCACCAGTCGCCGCACTAGTCTGAAGTAGCTCCCAGGCAGGGCCTCTCCAGGCCACAGCCGAACTATGAAGCCCTTCAGGGCCTGTTCGGCCGCCTTGTGGAGCTCGACCAGCTGCTTCAGCTGGTCGCTCAAGGGCACAGGGTGTCCGGCCTCAGCGTACTGAGACCAGAACACCTTCTCCGGTCAAGCTGCCTTCCTCGGCTCGGTAGAATGCGGCGGCATCGGACACGCTGCGGGGAAGATCTGCGAATGCCCCTGGAGAGCTCCGGATTCGGGTAAGTAACAAGTAGTTTACTTTTATATGTCTGCTTTCCATAGAGAATGCCTTACCCGCCGCTATCTTTTTCACCCATCCAATTCCTGGAGGGCCTTCTGGGCTTCGGCCTTGGCAGATTTCGGCAGTTTTAAGGGCCGCAGCAAGCTCGGACGCTCGCGTCTTCGAGCTAGCTCCAAACTCTCATGTTTTTTCGTGAGCCTGAAGCTCTCGCTGCACCTCGCCGACCTGCGCCTCAAACTTTCTCCCGCTCGGTGCGCTCCGTGGCCGCTTTCTTCTCGGCCTCGGACAGCGCCTGCTTGAGGGTCGCCACCTCAGTTGTGCCCTACAATAAGCAGTGTACTCCTGTCATTTTTTGCAATTGCGCTTCTATAGGCATTTTTTCTATAAGGTATTTCTTACCTTCTTTCTCCTCGAGCTGCCGTTTGGCAAGGCCGAGCTCTTGCTCGGTCCGCTCGAGGCCCTGCTTCAGGGCACCCACCTCCGCAGTCAGTGCGGCGGTGGGCCAGCAGCGAAGCCTGCATACGTATATGACTCCTTTTTAGTTAGACTCCTGCGATATTTAATAGATCCTCTATTCGGCTTTTCTTTCCGAACGCCAAACAGAGCATCAGGGGCTACTGTCTATGCGGTAATATTTTTACATATTTTTACTTACCTCGAGACCTGTTAGAAGGCTAGCACAAGCTTCAGTCAGTCCGCTTTTGGCGGACCGAACCTTCTGGACCACCGTACTCATGATGGTATCGGTGCTCCCCGTCGATGGAGGGCGCCCTTAAGCACCTCCAGCAGATTGTCCGGCACCTCCAGTTGGACGGAGGACGCCGGCTCAATAGGCTTGCTCCTCTTGGCAGGAGTTCGCCTGCCGCGGTCCGGAACCGTTGATGATTCCGGCGCGGTGTCCGGCTTAAAGCCGGACTTGGAGCCCTGGGGGGTCTTGTCCCCTTACTCCTGGAGTCCGGGAGGTCGCCTCGCGGCTCCTCTGGACCACCTCCTCTTGCCCCGGAGCTTGTCGCGACGCCACCTTCGGCGTCATCCGCAGTACAGGGGGAGGCAGCGGGAGGAACTGAATTCACGTCCGAATGAATCCAGGGAGCCGCTCGACGACTCGTCGAGCCCGTCCTTGGGCGGGCTGCATAATTATATTCGACATTAGGGAAAGCTGTGCAACAAAAGGAATATCATGAGTTACTCTGGTATCCGAACACTTACGATTTTCGCCGGACGCTTGGCCCTGTCCGGCCACTCCTCTTCGTCCTCAGTCGGCGTCGGGGGCGTAGTCCGGCGGAGGGGTTTTCCTTTTCTTGGACCCTTCGGCCTCCCTACTGGGGCGGCCTTCCTCTTCTTTCCTCCCCCCACTGGAGGGGGAGAGGTTTCTTCTTCCTCCTCCTCGTCTTCATGGGAGGAGTGCATCTCGGACTCGTCGGACGACGAGTCTGACACCACCATATGCCGGGAACTCTTTCGAGTCCCCGTGGCCTTCTTCTTCTTGGCCTTCTTCTCCGGCACCACATAAGGTGCCGGAACCAGCAGCTTCACTAGGAGAGCAGGGGCTGGGTCTTCAGGCAAGGGAGCCGGACAGTTAATCAGTCCGGACTTCGCCTGCCAAGCCTGTCAAAGGTGAGGAAGTTTAGATCCCGCATAGAGCCAAACTATGAAAAAACTAACATCCTGTAAAAGATGAAAAATATTTTACTTCGCCAGCAGACGCTACGAGCTGAAATCCGCGGTCTTCGGAGGGCGAGTGGGACCTCGGCGCCTTGGTTACCCCTTCCACATCTTCGTACGTCCGTGTCGAAGAGCCTGGCTCAGAGTTCGGTGCTGCGCCGGGTTGAACTCCCACAAATTGAAGTCCCGTTCTTGACACATGAAGGATCCGGCGGACGAGCATGACCCTGGACTACGTGACAAGCTTGAGCTGCTTGTTCACCAGGACGGGATGCATTTTTGCAGTCCGGTCACCTCTTTCGTCGCCCCACGACAGGCCCGTCTCCTTCCACAGGACGTGAGCCGGTAGGGGTCCAGGATCGGAATTCAGGGCTGCGATCCACTTCGGATCGCGTGGCTCGGTGATGTAAAACCACCTTGACTGCACCCCTTCAAGGTCTCCACAAAGGAGCCCTCGAGGCCATAGAACGTTGGGCTATTTTTGCCGCCATGGCACCTCCGCACTCCGCCTGGTTGCCGCGCACCACCTTTGGCTTGACATTGAAGGTCTTGAGCCAGAGGCTGAAATGGGGGTGGATGCAGAGGAAAGCCTCGCACACGATGATAAACGCCGAGATATTGAGGATGAAGTTCGGGGCCAGATCGTGGAAATCTAGGCCATAGTAGAACATGAGCCCGCGGACAAATGGGTGGAGAGGAAAACCCAGTCCGCGGAGGAAGTGGGGAAGAAATACTACCTCTCATGGGGCCTTGGGGTGGGGAGAAGCTGCCCCTCCTCAGGAAGCCAGTGTGCGATGTCTTTGGACAGGTATCCGGCCTTCCTTAGCCTTTTGACATGGCCCTCCGTGATGGAGGAGACCATCCACTTGCCTCCCACTCCGGACATTGTTGGAGAAGGTTGAGGTAGGAAGTGCGGGCTTGGGCGCTGGAGCTCGGGTGCGCAGAAGATGGATAGGCAAAGGAGGAAGAAGGCGTAGGTAAAAAGGTGGATCCTTATCCCCTTATATGAGCGGATGCGACTATGCGTCCCCACCAGCCTAGTAAAACTCGCTTGCCCCCAAGCGCCGTGATAAATGGCGTTGGGTTACCCACGTCCGTATTGATGAGAATCCCGTAAATGGGGGACACGATCTCTGCTTTGACAAGACGTGCCAAGGAAACCGCCTCGCAAAACACGCTGAGGTGGAAAAGTGAAAACGATTCGAATAAAGGCTTGGCCGTAGTGTGATGTCACGCTGCGGAATACGTGATTAGATTTGTGTTAATATTATTCTCTCTGTGGCAATACGTGGAAACTTATTTTGCAGAGCCGGACACTACTCTTGGTGTTTACAAACTTTTATGAAGAATTTGGAGAAGAACCCGCCTTGCAATGCCGAAGACAATCTGCGCGCCAGACTCGTCGTCATTGAAGCCTGGTTCGGGGGCTACTGAGGGAGTCCTGGATTAGGGGGTGTTCGGGTAGCCGGACTATACCTTCAGCCGAACTCCAGGACTATGAAGATACAAGATTGAAGACTTCGTCCCGTGTCCGGATGGGACTTTCCTTGGCGTGGAAGGCAAGCTTGCGACGATATTCAAGATCTCCTACCATTGTAACCGACTTTGTGTAACCCTAACCCTCTCCAGTGTCTATATAAACCGGAGGGTTTTAGTCCGTAGGATAGCTTCTAGGGTTTAGCCTCTTGATCTCGTGGTAGATCTACTCTTGTATTACCCATATCATCAATATTAATCAAGCAGGACGTAGGGTTTTACCTCCATCAAGAGGGCCCGAACCTGGGTAAAACATCGTGTTCCCTGCCTCCTGTTACCATCGCCTAGACGCACAGTTCGGGACCCCCTACCCGAGATCCGCCGGTTTTGACACCGACAGCCAACGGGTCTCTGTCGTGGCTTGCCGTCATCCCCGCAAGGGTCTGCCGGGGACTTGTGGACTTCCCGGCTAGGATACCTGCCGGGGTCATCTAATCTTCCTGGTCCTCATCTATCCCTGAGTTTCTCCCATCTTCACAAAGATTGCATGCCACCATGGAGTGCCTCCTGAGCCCTGGCCCAACGTGGGATGGTGTTGGAAACCGTGGGCTCAATGGTGGTGCGCCTCCGCTGGCTTGGGCAAGCTGCCCCGGCAAGGGTCTTGTCCGGGCCGCTGAGCTGGCCCCGGCAAGACTCTTACGGGGGAACTTTTCGTCCTCTAACTATTGTGCTCTCGGGCTTTGGCATCTATTTTTGCCTGGTGCTTCGGCTTCTCTCGCTCCTCCCTGCCCTGCTAACGTGTGGCCACGGCACATGGCTCTGACCGCCCACACAATAAAGGGGTCAAACAGGATAGCCCCTACTTTGTACAACTAACACATTGCTTGCAAGGGCTCATAGTGATGTGCATTACGAGAGGCCCAGGATACTCTCAGATACACGGAGTGACAAATCCTAATCTCGATCTATGGCAACTCAACTAAACACCATGGAGACACTTGTAGAGCATCCAGTTACGTTGTGATGTTTGATAGCACACAAGGTGTTTCCTACGGTATTCGGGAGTTTCATAACTCATAGTCATAGGAACATGTATAAGTCATGAAGAAAGCCAATAGCAATAAACTAAACGATCACGTAGTGCTAAGCTAACAGATGTCTTGTCCATCACATCATTCTTAATATGTGATCCCGTTATCAAAATACAACACATGTCTATTAGGAAACTACCATCTTTGATTTAACGAGCTAGTCTAGCTAGAGCTTACTAGGGACACTTCTGTGTCTAGTATTCACACATACTAAGTTTCCGGTTAATAATTCTAGCACGAATAATAAACATTTATCATGATAATAAGAAATATAAATAAACTTTATTATTGCCTTCTAGGGCATATTTCCTTCAAAATTTGATTAAACTAAAGTAGGAGAAACAGACACCCGCCAGCCACTTTATGCAAAACAAGTTGCATGTTAGTCGGTGGAACCGGTCTCATGTACGTGGACATGTAGGTTGGTCTGGGCCGCTTCATCCCACAATACCGCCGAATCAAAATAAGACGTTGGTGGAAAGCAGTATGACCATCACCACCCACAACTCCTTTGTGTTCTACTCGTGCAAACCATCTACGCATAGACCTAGCTCATGATGGCACTGTTGGGGAACGTTGCATGGAAAACAAAAAATTTCTAGGCACACGCAAGATCTATCCATGGAGATGCATAGGTACGAGAGGGGGAGAGCATCTACATACCCTTGTAGATCACTAAGCAAAAGCATTTATCAATGCAGTTGATGTAGTCGTACACCTTCATGACCCGTCCCGATCAAGTACCGAACGTATGACACCTCTGCGTTCAGCACACGTTCAGCTCGATGACGTCCTCGCCTTCTCGATCCATCAAGATAGGCGAAGTAGTAGGTGAGTTCCGGCAGCATGATTGCGTGGTGATGGAGGTGGTGAAACTATCTGCAAGGCTCCGCCAAGCACAACGGACATGGACAAAGGAGTAACTAGAAGTACAGGGAGACAGGGCGCCGCACACGGCTTGGGGATCATGGTGTGTGTTGTCCCTCTCCCTCCTCTCATATAGATAGGTGGGGGGAGGCAGCTTAGGGTGCACCCAAGAGGGCTGACGGGCGCCCTGGGTTCCTGCCCTGGCCGCGCCCCCTTCCTTCTATGGCGCCTGGGGAGAAGGCAAGAGGGGAGCCCCCCCTTTCCTTTCTCTCATGTGGAGGGGAAGGCAGGAGGGGATAGCCCTCCTCCCTTTCCTTCCCTAGGGCCGGCGGCCTAGAGGTGGGGTGCACCAGCCCCTTGTGGGCTGGCATGCTTCCCTAAGCCGAATAACTCCCCGTGGCCTTCTCGGAACCCCTTCCGATGATCCGATAATTACCCAGTGCATTCCGAAACCTTTCTGGAGACCAAATAGTATTGTCCTATATATCAATCTTTACCTCTGGACCATTCCGGAGCTCCTCGTCATGTCTGTGATCTCATCCGGGACTCCTAACAACATTCGGTCACTATTTCACATAACTCATATAATACTATATTTTCAACGAACGTTAAGCGTGCGGACCCTACGGGTTCAAGAATAATGTAGACATGACTGAGATGCTTCTCCAATCAATAAACAATAGCAGGACCTGGATGCCCATATTGGTTCCTACATATTCTACGAAGATCTTTATCGGTCGAACCTTTATGACAACATACGTAGTTCCCTTTGTCTGTCTGTATGTTACTTGTCCAAGATTCGATCGTCGGCATCTCCATACCTAGTTCAATCTCGTTACCGGCAAGTCTCTTTACTCGTTTCGTAATACATAATCTCGTAACTAACTCCTTAGTAACTTTTCTTGCAAGCTTCTTATGATGCTCTATTACCGAGAGGGCCCAGAGATACCTCTCTGATATACAGAGTGACAAATCCCAATCTCGATCCATGCCAACTGTAGGATCGAAAGTATGTCTAGAGGGGGGGTGATTAGACTACTTGACCAAATAAAAACTTAACCTTTTCCCAATTTTAGTTCTTGGCAGATTTTAGCTATTGTAGGACAAGTCAAGCAATCATCACACAATTCAAGCAAGCATGCAAAGAGTATATTGGCAGCGGAAAGTAAAGCATGCAACTGCAAGAATGTAAAGGGAAGGGTTTGGAGAATTCAAATGCAATTGGAGACACGGATGTTTTTCCCGTGGTTCGGATAGGTGGTGCTATCCTACATCCACATTGATGGAGACTTCAACCCACGAAGGGTAACGGTTGCGCGAGTCCACGGAGGGCTCCACCCACGAAGGGTCCACGAAGAAGCAACCTTGTCTATCCCACCATGGCCATCGCCCACGAAGGACTTGCCTCACTAGCGGTAGATCTTCACGAAGTAGGCGATCTCCTTGCCCTTACAAACTCCTTGGTTCAACTCCACAATCTTGTCGGAGGCTCCCAAGTGACACCTAGCCAATCTAGGAGACACCACTCTCCAAGAAGTAACAAATGGTGTGTTGATGATGAACTCCTTGCTCTTGTGCTTCAAATGATAGTCTCCCCAACACTCAACTCTCTCTCATAGGATTTGGATTTTGTGGAAAGAAGATTTGAGTGGAAAGCAACTTGGGGAAGGCTAGAGATCAGATTCATATGGAGAAGACGGTCTCAACACATGAGTATGGTTCTTTCTCAGAACATATGAGTGGAATTGAACACCCACACACACTATACTTCTCACCACGACATGAAGAGAGATGGGTGGGGCCCGATTATAGCACACCAACCGTACACTTTCACAATCTCGGTGACCACCACAGAATCAACAAACCAGGTCGGAAACAGTAAACTAGACCGTTAGAGATTTCGGGTGCCCGACCACAACAACTCGCACACACACCACCCACACACCCAGCACCACACACACACACACACGTAATCTCGGTGCACCACCCGACTTACACAAACTCGTGAGACCAGCGGTTGTACTAAGCTACCAGAGAAACACCAGTCACCCCGTAAACCCGTGGACCGATTTGCTCTTCGTGAGACCACAGAACATAGAGGACCCCGGACACACCCACCCCACACGATTCGCCTTTCGGTGAACGAAAATTACGAAAAGGGAAAAGAGAGTTTTGCAATCCATCTCGTGCGATCGAGATCCCTATCGGTAGATACGAATTGCTAGGTTGGCAGCACAAGTGAGCGCCACAGATAGAAAAGAATGGTAGAAGACAGGGTTCCCGTATATGTGATACGGGAAATAGTTAGTCCCCGGAAAGCATCAGCAATGAAAAAGCTACCAACCTGATTAGATGGTAAAGACTCAAACTGTGATCTTGGACACTAAAAATAAATAAGATCTTGAGCTTACATCCATGCCATGCCAATCATTGAGCTTTCCTGAAATAATCATCTTGAAATCATAGCTCAATGAGCTATATGTTGTTATGAATTACCAAAACCACCTAGGGATAGTTGCACTTTCAATCTCCCCCTTTTTGGTAATTGATGACAACATATAGATCAAAGCTTCGACAAATGATATAAGCATGAAATATATCGTCGCTTTGAGAAGTATGTGATAAGTAAGAGCTCCCCCTAAATTTGTGCATATTTAAAATTTGCTTTGGACTGCAAATGCACAAAGATTAGAATCATGGGTTACTCTTCCATGTCACATACATCTTGGTGGAGCGCTCAAAATGATAGAATTAAATACATGCACTCATCACCAAGAAAGGAATGATCACATAAGATAAATATCAAGCATGCATAAGTGTATTATAGCAACATCCACAACCCACAACAGCTCATAACCTCGCATGACAATGACATAGATCTCCACCACAAAAAGCAACAAAGCACACACCCACCAAATAAAACACACCACAAGCAAACCCACACCTATAACACCACACACACCACACACCATGCAAACAGTTTACCAAAAAGTCCAGAAATGCAAAACACACAACCCAACACACACACAGGATCACCACACCACCAGTCCGGCAGCACTCCAAGGACACCCACGGCAGTCCGAGGCTGAGTGAAGGAAGCTGGTGAACACCCAACTGGCAACGTGGTACAGCCAGACGACCCTCGAAACACTCTGGCAAAGCATCACTTGCCTCTCCCCACATCATCAAATCGTCACTAAATAGAACTAATCCATGATCCTAACTCTAAGCCTTGGAAAGTTGGGTGCTACCTCCCCCTTGCTCATGCCGCAGAGGCTGGAAGCCCAATCAAGTAACCAAGCTGCTCAACCACCCTGGCGCTTGTTTCCAGGAATTCATATGCCCCGCTGATAGGCACTTGCACTTCTCCTCCTCCCAACACAATTGTGCTTAGGCAGAAAGGCTATACATCCCATACTTGATTACTCCAAAGTTGGACGATCCCCGTCCAACACTGCACTCCAATAAGTAACACACACTGCCATAAAACACACCAAGAGCTTCCTAATCTTAATGGGCATATCCACAGCTCCCTAACGGTCGCTGATAACCCTCTTTGAAAGTAATTGATTCTGTGCAAAATGAACCAAGTTGATCACGTGCCCCTGATCATACAATCACTGGGACAATAGGGTGTGCCTAAGCAGACCCACACAAACCACAAGATAACACCAAACATAAACGTATCAGCTCATTGGACCTGACCATCCACACATGAAACAACACACAATCTTATCTGATAACTCCAACGTCAGGTCATGCCATACAGGGACACACACCACACAACTGACACACACACACACACACACCCACACAACAAACACCACACCACACCACTCTCGTACCCTCTGACTTCCATATCAACCAAAGAAATGGCTGTGGAGTAGAACTGCATGATGAGTTCCTCGTTCCACTTTGTGAGCTTCTGCCCAACAAAGTCCTCTACTCCACATGCCTTGAAGCTGTCCTGCACTCCAGGGTAGTACTCTTCGTTGTCCTTGATGTATTGCCAATCAACCCATCTCATATCACAGACAATTGGCTTCTTGTCTAGCAGCACTGTCTCATAAAAGTCTTGCTGCTCCTTGGTGTGAAACCTGTAGTCAACTGCAGTCCTTCTCCTTGAAGCATACGGGTCTGCTTCTCTCCACTTCCGGAGCCCTGAATCTCTCCTGAGTTTCATATCCTCAGCCACAGGATGAGCATCGTTGTGGTCTGGGATCTTGGGCTTGAGCTTTCTAAGAACATTCTCTTCTTCTTCTTCTGCAGCTTCAGGCACTGGGGCCTTGTTCTTCTCAGTAGCTGGGATGCTTCTTGTGTTCCTCTTTGGCTTTGGAGCTGGCTTGGCCTTGGAAGCAGCTGCCCATGGCATCACCCACCTATTCATGGCACACCCATCAGCTTCTTGTCCATCCACTTGGCAAAAGGAAATAAAACCAAACAATCAAAACAACAAGTGGATGTCCTCGAATGAGTAAAATATGCAACCAGCATGCTCACACAATAAGATGGCAAATGAAATATGTGACAAGGCATGCACAACCAATTCTAGCATCTATCAAGCAATTTGCGATGACAAGGTCATCTATATATGAGTATATTGACTTAGGAGTCAAGTGAGAACACTTGATCATAGGTCATACTCATCGTTTAAGCTCAGGGTTACCACTTTTACATAAAAGCACGTTCAACTTTAGCTCAAGTCTTAGAGTAAAGCTCCCCCTAGATGTGATATCCGCCCTAGAGGATGAACTAACCTTGGGTTTTGTCGATGATGACTCATGTGATGTTGAAGATGTGGATGCTCAATGAATACAACTTGGAGCTATCCATTTGAGTGAATTGCACTTTCAATACCTACACGGGTTAGTCCCACAAGGAACAAACAAGGATATCCATAGACATAGAGTGATGCACACACAAGATGATGTCCATGAAAACTTTTAGGTTACCTTGTCCCTTGTCTTACCAACAAGAGGGTTTGTGACTCCTTGAACTAGTGCAAGATGTGGAAGTTGATTGCACTTGTTCTTGCCAAAATGATAAGAGTGAAGTATGTTGGCGGAGTCACCCTCAAGAACTCTCTAGTTCTTCTTCTTTTGGATCCACATCATCTTGATGGGAATCCTTGGAGTTGTAGTCATACTTGATGAAGTGGAACTTGAAGTAGTCTTGGGAATCCACTTGACTAAGGTCTTAGGAGCTTCTTCAAATGCATCAATTTCCTCTTGAAGCTTGTCCTTGCCTTTTTGCTCGTAGTCTTGCGGTGGAAGATCATCTTGAGCTTGTGTCCCCTTGGAAGAAGTATACTTCTCTTGTTGAGGGACAAACTTTGTCTTGGGGTATTGATCTTCTCCCACTCAACTCCATTGGCATTGAACTTTCGTTCAAAACCAACACCTTGATTTTCCGGTGCATTCCTTGCTTGCGCACAATTTCCTCGAATTGCTTACTCCCGGCAAGGCCTTTTGTACACTCCTTTCTCTATAATTCCCTTCAATAAGCTATTTTCTTGCTCAATTGTAACTTGGCTAAGAGAATCATTAGTGGAATCAAGAGAACTACTGGAAGCAACAATATTGGATTTAGCATGATCATTGTTACTGCTAGAGGAAGAATCTTTCTTGTTCTTGTTACTAGACTTGACTTGAGGCATGTAAGTGGATAAGAGTAAACGCTTGGCAATGTAAGAAGAACTTTTCTTGCGGAGATCATCATTGATTGCTTTTAAGAACTCATGCTCTTGCTCAAGATTGAGCTTTTCAAAGCGTAATTTCTCATGAGCTCTTAAAAGTTCTCGATGATCTTCGAAGATAGTTTCATGAGCTAACTTAAGAGTGTTTAGTTCTTTAGTTAGAGCCTCAATCTTCTCCTTATCATTGTCATTCGTTTTATCTTGATTAGCATGATTAATTGACGTTTCATCATAGTATTCATCACTAGAGTTGTCAACAAGCAAATCATCACCTAACAAGTCATCTTCATCACTATTGAAATCAACATACTCGGGGTGTGTTACCTTAGGACCTTTGGCCATGAAGCATCTTCCAATTCCTTCATTTGGTGAGTCAAATATGTCGTAGGAGTTGGTTGACACAAGTGCTAGACCGGCAACACCTTCATCTTGAGTATCTTCGGAGTCGGAGTGATAACTTCTCTCGGAGTGGCTGTCGGAGTCGGAGCCGGATACCCATTCACCAACATGAGCTTGATGTCTTCGTCTTGTGTAGCTCCTTGATGACTTTCCTTCCTTTCCGAATCCTTGCTTCTCCGTGGTATCTTCGTTCATAACGATCATCCTACTCCTTCTCTCTCTTGGTGGTGATTCTTGCTTCTTCTTTTGGAGAATCTTCTCTTCTCTTGTAGGGAGCCGTACACTCATTGGAATAGTGTCCGGGTCTTCCACAACTGTAGCAGTTTCACTCTCGACTAGAAGATCTTTTGTCATTGTAGGACCTTGACTTGAAGCTTCTATCTTTGCTTCTACTCTTGTAGAACTTGTTGAAGTTCTTCACCATTAAGCTCAATTCTTCATTGAAGTTTGTTTCTCACTTGATGATGTAGGGGCTTCACATGAGGCTGTAGGCACCACTTGATTTGTTGTGAAGTTCCTCTTTATCCTTAAGTGACATCTCATGAGCAACAATTCTTCCAATCACCTCCGTTGGCTTGAGATCTTTGTAATTGGGCATCATTTGGATCAATGTGCACACGGTATCATATTTTCCATCCAAGGCTCTTAGAATCTTCTTGATGATGAATCTATCGGTCATCTCTTCACTTCCTAAGCCGGCAATCTCATTTGTGATGAGAGCAAGCCTAGAGTACATTTCAGCGACACCTTCACCATCCTTCATTTTGAACTTGTCAAGTTGACTTTGAAGCACATCCAACTTGGATTCCTTGACGGAGTCGGTACCTTCGTGCATATCAATCAAAGTGTCCCAAATTTCCTTTGCATTCTCAAGACGGCTGATTTTGTTGAATTCTTCGGGGCACAATCCGTTGAAGAGAATATCACAAGCTTGAGCATTGTATTGCAACATCTTCAACTCATCCACGGTAGCTTCACGGTTTGGTTCTTCCCATCAAAGAAGTCACCTTGCAAACCAACACACACAATAGCCCAAACGGCGGGGTTATGTCCAAGAATATGCATTTTCATTTTATGCTTCCAACTAGCAAAATTAGTACCATCAAAGTAAGGACCTCTACGGTGATAATTTCCCTCGCTAGACGCCATACTCTCCTAGGTTGTGAAACCAAGGCTATGACCACCAAAAGCTATGGAGATCAAAGCAAATGGAGACCAAACCTCTGATACCACTTGTAGGATCGGAAGTATGTCTAGAGGGGGGTGATTAGACTACTTGACCAAATAAAAACTTAACCTTTTCCCAATTTTAGTTCTTGGCAGATTTTAGCTATTGTAGGACAAGTCAAGCAATCATCACACAATTCAAGCAAGCATGCAAAGAGTATATTGGCAGCGGAAAGTAAAGCATGCAACTTGCAAGAATGTAAAGGGAAGGGTTTGGAGAATTCAAACGCAATTGGAGACACGGATGTTTTTCCCGTGGTTCGGATAGGTGGTGCTATCCTACATCCACGTTGATGGAGACTTCAACCCACGAAGGGTAACGGTCGCGCGAGTCCACGGAGGGCTCGACCCACGAAGGGTCCACGAAGTAGCAACCTTGTCTATCCCACCATGGCCATCGCCCACGAAGGACTTGCCTCACTAGCGGTAGATCTTCACGAAGTAGGCGATCTCCTTGCCCTTACAAACTCCTTGGTTCAACTCCACAATCTTGTCGGAGGCTCCCAAGTGACACCTAGCCAATCTAGGAGACACCACTCTCCAAGAAGTAACAAATGGTGTGTTGATGATGAACTCCTTGCTCTTGTGCTTCAAATGATAGTCTCCCCAACACTCAACTCTCTCTCATAGGATTTGGATTTTGTGGAAAGAAGATTTGAGTGGAAAGCAACTTGGGGAAGACTAGAGATCAAGATTCATATGGTAGGAATGGAATATCTTGGTCTCAACACATGAGTAGGTGGTTCTCTCTCAGAACATATGAGTTGGAATTGTGTATGTGTTCTGATGGCTCTCTCCACGAATGAAGAGGAGGTGGAGGGGTATATATAGCCTCCACACAAAATCCAACCGTTACACACAGTTTTCCAATCTCGGTGGGACCGAATCAACAAACTCGGTCGGACCGAAAAGGTAAACCTAGTGACCGTTAGAGATTTTCGGTGGGACTGACATGCAACTCGGTAGGACCGATATGGTTAGGGTTTGGGCATAACGTAATCTCAGTGAGACCGACTACACAAACTCGGTGAGACCGAGTTTGGTAATAAGCTAACCAGAGAGTTGGTCAGGTAAACTCGGTGGGACCGATTTGCTCTTTCGGTGAGACCGAAAAGTTACAAAAAGGAAACATAGAGTTTACACTGCAATCTCGGTGGGACCGATTCGCTCTTTCGGTGAGACCGAAAAGTTACGAAAGAGAAACAGAGAGTTTGCAATCCCATCTCGGTGAGACCAAGATCCCTATCGGTAGAACCGAATTGCTAGGGTTTGGCAGTGGCTTATGACAAGTGAAACTCGGTGGCGCCGGATAGAAAGAATCGGTAGGACCGAGTTTGGCTTAGGGTTTAGGTCATATGTGGATATGGGAAAGTAGTTGAGGGTTTTGGAGCATATCACTAAGCACATGAAGCAAGATGCTCATTAAGCAACACCTCATCCCTCCTTGATAGTATTGGCTTTTCCTAAAGACTCAATGTGATCTTGGATCACTAAAATATAAAATGAAGAGTCTTGAGCTTTTGAGCTTGAGCCAATCCTTTGTCCTTAGCATTTTGAGGGTTCCACTTTCACATCCATGCCATGCCAATCATTGAGCTTTCCTGAAATAGTCATCTTGGAATAGCATTAGCTCAATGAGCTATATGTTGTTATGAATTACCAAAACCACCTAGGGATAGTTGCACTTTCACCAACTCAACAGACACGTTCGGAGATACCTACAGAGCATCTTTATGATCACCCAGTTACGTTGTGACGTTTGATAGCACATAAGGTATTCCTCCAGTATCCGGGAGTTGCATGATCTCATGGTCGAAGGAATATGTATTTGATATTAAGGAAGCGGTAGCAATAAACTGAACGATCATATGCTATGCTAACGGATGGGTCTTGTCCATCACATTATTCTCCTAATGATGTGAACCCGTTATCAAATGACAACACGTGTCTATGGTTAGGAAACCTTAACCACCTCTTGATCAACGAGCTAGTCTAGTCGAGGTTTACTAGGGACACGGTATTTGTTTATGTATCCGAACATGTATTTAAGTTTCTGGTCAATACAATTCTAGCATGAATAATAAACTTGTATCATGATTAAGGAAATATAATAATAACCACTTTATTATTGCCTCTAGGGCATATTTCTAACATCTTATACATATTATAATGACTTTAATAGTTTGTTGTTGTCTGCTTTTTCTATACATAGTGCTAAAAGAGCACCATAACAAAGATAACCTTTTACCTTTGGTACAACTCGCAAGGGCTTTCACTGGAGAGAGGGTTGGCAGTGTAATTAAATTAGCCACTATCAACAAATACCCATTTTTTGCAGGTTATCTTCCGAGCCACTACGTTATTCCTTATGTGGTCGCTACTCACTCCGACGGAGGCTAGGGAGCATTTGGTTACTTGATCTATCCGATGGGAGATGGTAGCACGGGCTATGAGGGAGTCCTGGATTAGGGGGTCTCTGGACAGCCGGACTATATCCTTTGGCCGGACTGTTAGACTATTAAGATACAAGATTGAAGACTTCGTCTCGTGTCCGGATGGGACTCTACTTGGCGTGGAAGGCAAGCTAGGCAGTACGGATATGGATATCTCCTCCTTTGTAACCGACCTTGTGTAACCCTAACCCTCTCCGGTGTCTATATAAACCGAAGGGTTTTAGTCCGTAGGACGACAACCATAACATACAATCATACCGTAGGCTAGCTTCTAGGGTTTAGCCTCTCTGATCTCATGGTAGATGTACTCTTGTACTATCCATATCATGAATATTAATCAAGCAGGACATAGGGTTTTACCTCCATCAAGAGGGCCTGAACCTGGGTAAAACATCGTGTCCCCTGCCTCCTGTTACCATCCGGCCTAGACGCACAGTTCGGGACCCCCTACCCGAGATCCGCCGGTTTTGACACCGACATTGGTGCTTTCATTGAGAGTTCCTCTGTGTCGTCGCTGTTAGGCTTGATGGCTCCTACTATCATCGATAGCGGTGTGGTCTAGGGTGAGACTTCTCTCCCCAGACAGATCTTCGTATTCGGCGGCTTTGCACTGTGGGCTAATTCGCTTGGCCATCTGGAGCAGATTGAAAGCTACGCCCCTAGCCGTCAGGTCAGATTTGGAAGTTTGAACTACACGGCCGACATCTGCGGAGACTTGATCTTCGACGGATTCGAGCCACAGCCAGGCGCGCTGCACTGTCGTGATAGGTATGACCTAGCTCTACCGCCGAACAGTACCCCAGAGGCCGCGCACGCATCAGCTCCGACCTTTAGCTCGGAGCCAACTGCGCCAAACGAGGACGGGTGGTTAGACACCGCCTCAAGGGCTGCAGTCTCAACGGCGATCGAGCCAAACACCAGCCTAACCCTCTGTGTAGCCCGTGAATCCAAGGTGTCGGACTCTTTTTCTGACTCTGAACCGCCCGCGCCCCTGCTAATCGAATCCGATTGGGCGCCGATCATGGAATTCACCGCCGCGGATATCTTTCAGCACTCACCCTTTAGCGACATTCTGAATTCACTAAGGTCTCTCTCTTTCTCAGGAGAGCCCTGGCCGGATTATGGCCCACAAGATTGGGATGCGGACGACGAAGAAATTCGACACCCACCCACCACCCACTTAATAGCCACTGTCGATGACTCAACCGACATGCTCGACTTCGACTCCGAAGACATCGACGGTATGGACGACGATGCGGGAGGCGAAGAGGAACCACCGCCCACAGGGCGCTGGACATCCACTTCATCATATGACATATACATGGTGGACACACCAATAGAAGACGACGAGGAGGAACGGAAGGACGCACCGAAGGCTTGTTCCCTCGAGAAGCAGTCAAAGCGGCGGTGCAAGCACCGCCCCAAATCCCGCCTCGGCAGAAATAACGATCATACAGACCCAGCGTTGGAGCAGGGCGAACCACTGCCGGACCACGGCAATACGGAGAATCAAACCAAACAAACCAATTCTGTCAAAGATAATAGTCCGGACGACATAACACCGGACAGGCACCCGGAGTAGCAGAACGCCCGTCAAAGGCTTGTTGCCACCGCGAGGAGTCTGAAAAAGCAGAAGCAAAGGCTCAAGGCTGCGCAGGACACACTCCAAATCAGATGGAGTAAAGTACTCAACACAGCAGCGAAGTACGGCGACAATCGCCCCACCAAGAGATACCCAAAGCGGAAGTTGCTACCTGAATTCGATGAGGAGGCCTCAGACCCCCCACAACCAAAAATCAAAACAGCCACCTGGCCGGATAGACGACCTCACGGCCAACATAGAGCGGCAAACAATGCCACTCACAAGACAATACGCGATCCACGCGAGGGCTCGCACCAAAAGGACGGGGCAACCAGATCCATCTATGGACCACGCAAGCGCGCCCCAGCATACAATGTAACACAAAAAACATCCGAACAACGCGGTACACCCAGATACAGGGGTGCCGCACAGCCCCTATGTTTCACCGATGAGGTGCTGGACCATGAATTTCCAGAGGGATTCAAACCCGTAAACATAGAGGCATACGACGGAACAACAGACCCTGGGGTCTGGATTGAGGACTATATCCTCCATATCCATATGGCTCGAGGAGATGATCTCCACGCCATCAAGTACTTACCCCTCAAGCTCAAAGGGCCAGCTCGTCACTGGCTTAAAAGCCTCCCCGAAAGCTCCATTGGAAGCTGGGAAGAGCTCGAAGACGCTTTTCGGGCAAATTTTCAAGGGACTTATGTCCGACCTCCGGACGCGGACGATTTGAGTCATATAACTCAACAGCCCGGAGAGTCAGCACGAAAACTTTGGAACGGGTTTCTTACTAAAAAGAACCAAATTGTCGACTGTCCGGACGCCGAAGCCTTGGCAGCTTTTAAGCATAGCGTCCATGACGAATGGCTTGCCAGACACCTCGGCCAAGAAAAGCCGAGAACAATGGCAGCATTAACAAGCCTCATAACCAGCTTTTGCGCGGGTGCGGACAGCTGGCTAGCCAGATGCAGCACCAGCGACCCCAGTACATCTGAAGTTGGAGATGGAAACAGGAAATCACGGCACAACAGCAATTACAAACGCCGGAATAAAGAAGACAGCACGAAGAGCACGGCAGTAAACGCCGGATTCAAAAGCTCTCGGTCAGCAAAAGCCGCCCTCTAAAGGCGCCAGAGACGAAATGTCCAGCCTAAACAAAATTCTGGACCAAATATGTCAGATCCATAGCACCCCTGGTAAACCTGCTAATCATACCCACAGAGAATGTTGGGTCTTCAAGAAGTCCGGCAAGCTCAACGCCGTACACAAGGGGGAGGATACACCAAGCGAAGACGAGGATGAGCCTCTCAAGCAAGACACTGGGGAACAAAAGAAATTTCCACCAGAAGTCAAAACAGTAAACGTGTTACACGTGACCAAGGGAAGAAACAAAACGACACTCCCAGAAAAATATGCCGAAGGGCCTATCACCGCGGAGTCCTGCCACTGGTCGTCTCAGCCGATAACTTTCGACCATCGTGATTACTCAGCAAGTATCCGGCGTGCAGGATGGGCTGCCTTGGTATTAGACCCAATAATTGACGGATACCACTTCACACGAGTCCCGATGGACGGTGGCAGCAGTCTAAACCTGATATACCAGGATACAATCCGCGAAATGGGGATAGACCCAACAAAAATTTGCCATAGCAATACTACCTTTAAAGGAGTAACGCCAGGCCCAGGGGCTCATTGCACGGGCTCCCTGCTACTAAAGGTTATATTCGGCTTCCCCGATAACTTCCGTAGCGAACATTTAACCTTCCACATCGCTCCGTTCCAAAGTGGCTATCAAGCACTACTCGGACGCGAAGCTTTCGCTCGCTTTAATGCAATACCGCACTACGCTTCCCTCACACTCAAGATGCCCGGCCCACGTGGCATCATTACAGTAAACAGAAGTATTAAGCGATCTTTGCGTGCCGAAGAGAGTGCGGTTGCCTTGGCAGCCGCACACTAAAAATGGCCTCACCAACTAAAGCATTTAACAGGTCGTCAAGACTTCGGACACGGTTAGACGAGTCCGGCGCAGCTATATGTAATTCATACCGGATCAATGGCCACACCCCTATTACAAATACAAGGGGCTCAACGCGCGCAGACAAGTGGCAATTTTTACTCATCTCGAATTATACATGGTTTCTTTAAAAACTATCTTTTGCACGACAACTTTTTCACCTAAGTTCCTCTCTTTTACAGATGATCATCGTGCTACACCCGTCCAAGATACGGCACAATGGAGACACAGGCGCAGATGTGCAGCAGGGACCCGCTCCAAGTATTCTTTTTAGATTAAGACCATGTGTAAACCTTTTTTACTGTCTCTTGTTGATACATATCCACCGAATTCTCAGCACAGTTGAGAAGGATGCTGACGTCTTGGCATGTGGCCACGTCAGAATAATGCACGTACCTGGACACAAGGGGCTTCTTACAAAGGGCACTATCTAGGCCTGGTTTATACCATAAAGACCGAATACCTTAGGGAGTGTTCGGTGTCGCGAGTTTGGCCTTATATGCATCAGCTCCGAATCATTGTCTTTGGTCAAATGTTGGGTTTGCCCGGCTCCTGTGTTTTGGTGCCTTACATTCAGCTTTATCGGCTAAGGTAGCACCAGGAGAACTACTGCGATTGTGCCCTGGTTCATCCGGACGAGCACCTCAGTAGAGAAAGCCGAAAACTGACTGTCATGATATAGCGTGAGACTGGTCAACCACTCGATGACCTATCGGAATGTTAGAATTCCTCCGCCTTAACGAAGGGCCGTTTTCCGGCCAGGCATGTACGCACCCCGCGATCGGGAGAGTGCGGAGCCACCAGGGGCTATCTAGTAGCCCCACTGTCAAACTCCTAAGGCTAAGTGAAAGTGTTAAAGCATTATAGTCCGGTTGCCTCGCTCGCTACGCTATCACCTCCTTAATAGGACCAAGACGTTGGGTTAAGTGTGAACACGCGTTTTTTGCGAGCACCTTCGCATTATATGCGTGGGGGTTGAAGCCGACGGCTGCAATCTTTCAGGTTATACATATGTATACATAAACGGCTGCACATGAGGCATCATACTACTTTCAGGCAAAAGTATAAACATAGCATTATAAAAACTTCATAAAAGCATTGTTTTTACAATGAGAATACATATCACTCAAACATAATATTCTTCGAGCACTGGGCCTCTATCAAACGAGCACCCTCGAGAACCTCCTCGAAATAATGCTTGGCAGCCACTCGGCCTATGGCCGAACCCTGCGCCGCAACAATGGTAGCATCCATCTCTGCCCAGTATGCTTTAACACGGGCAAGGGCCATCCGTGAGCCTTCTATGCACGCCGACCTCTTCATCGCATCAATGCGCGGCACCGCACCAAGGAACTGCTGCACTAAGCTGAAATAGCTGTTCGGCTTTGGCTTTTCCGGCCATAGCTGATCCACAACAGACCTCATGGCAAGTCCGGACAACCTATTCAGTTCGGCCCATTCGGCTAGCTGGTCAGTCAATGAAAGCGGATGCTCTGGAATGTGGAACTGCGACCAGAACAGCTTGTCCACTTCACGATCTGTCTAACCTTGGAAGTATTTGGCCGCATCGGCAGCGCTCGCCGCCAAATCCATATACGCATCTGCCGAACTCCATAGCTGATCCAGAGGGGCATACCGTGGATCTCCGAACTTCCTCTGTAACATGAGGGGTTTCCCAGCCGCAATATCCCCGGCTTCCCGCAGCTCCTCCTTCTTCGCTCTCATAGCAGAACGGGTGTCTTTGTCCGCCGTCGTGGCCTTCTCAAGGTCCGTTGCCTTCACTCGGTTTTCTCTTTCAAGGACCCGGCAACGGTCGGCAGTGTCTTTTAATTCTACGGCCATCTTGGCCATCTTCTCTTGGCTCTTGCAATGTGCGGCCTTCTCGGCTTTCAATTCTTCGGCCGCCTTCAAAGCAGCGGCATTACTCATCCTCGCTTCTTCCTTGGCTCGGGCAAGTTCTGCCCGCAAGGTTTCCATGGTGGCAGCTCCATCTGCAGTCACAACATGTTAAAGATACTGGCATCATGCTGCTCTTACTATGTGACGTTCACCAGATAATAACACTTATCATGTGCCTTGTCAAGCCTCTTGTTAACAAGCTCGATGTCGGCGTCTACCGCATCCAGTTGCCGTTTTAATTTGGCAAACTCACTAGTCCGGCTAGCCACCGGAGCTTCCACCACCTGCACATAGGGGCAGTCTGGTTATTGACTGGGAATATGATCCTCTGTTCGTCGCCGTTCTCGACGACAACCAGAGTCTCAGGGGCTACTATCTACACAAGGCACACCTAACATGTGCATTACTATCACATATTAACTCACGTACCTCAAAGCCTGTCAATAGACTCATAAAGGCTTCATGTAATCCGCTTTCGGCGGACGAGATTCTCTCCATCACCGTACCCATCAGCATACGGTGTTCTTTTGAGATGGCCGCTCGCCCCACCAACTCCCTCAGAACGTCCGACCGCACACCAGACGGTGCCGGACTCTTTTGTCTGCTCTCTTCGGGAGCCAGACGCTGGGGACTTTGGGGGTCTATGGGATTATCTTCTGGCCTCACCGGATCTGGAGAGGCCCTCCGTGACGACACTTCGGGGTCGCCCACTTCTTGAGCGGAGGAGTCCGGAGGAGGCGTTTCGCTCTCCATCATCTCTGGAAGAAGATCCCCCGAAGACGAGCTCATCTAAGAGGGGCTACGGCCTGAACTGCAAGATATATGCGGTGGTTATTTTCTCAGAAAAAGATAGCATACCTTTACTATTAAATTATTTTTGGATCACTTACGACTCATTGGAGGGCTGATCCCCCCGCGTACTTTGTGCGGCAAAAGCACCCCCCCGAGGCAGGACCCTCTGTGGGAGACTTCTTCTCCCGTTTGGAGGCTTCGGCTTCCGGATCCTCGGAAGCAGTCCTTTTCCTCCATCGGTTGTCCTCCTTCACGGAGACGCTCATTCCCTTGGTTGGAACGGGCAGCAATGGGGGCCCGCGTCCGCTCGTATTATCTCCCCCCGGTATCTTCCTTTGAGGGCTCCGGGCAAGGTGCGACGTCGAGCATCTTTTCCAATACCGGATTTTCCAAACCCTCAGGGAGGGGGGCCAAACACCGAATCATCTTCGCCTTTGTTAGCCAGTCCTGGTCAAAAAGCGAACTCTCAAAAATAACTTCGTGACGAATAAAAGACAGTGTGTTCGGCCAGAGGATTTCTTACTTGTTCGGCGGCGCGGTTACTGCTCAGGCCCACGTCCTCGGTAATATCCGGACACTCTACTTGAGGTCCGAAGAATGAATTGTACATCTCCTCGTGCGTCAGGCCGAGGAAACTTTGAATGGCACGCGGTCCCTCTAGGTTGAACTCCCACAAGCGAAGGGGCCGGCGTCTGCAAGGCTGGACTTGACGAACCAGCATAACTTGTATTACCACAGCCAAATTAAAATCTCCCTCGAAGAGATCTCGGATGCGGCTTCGCAGTATAGGCACGTCCTTGGCTGGACCCCAGCTCAGACCTCTGCTAATCCATGACATCAGTTGTGGTGGGGGGCCCGAGCGGAAAGCGGGGGCTTCCGCCCACTTGGCACTTCTGGGAGTCGTGACGTAAAACCACTCCCGTTGCCATAATTATGACACCTTTGAAAAGGAACCTTTCGGCCATGGAGCTCCTGCCATCTTGCCTATTGATGCACCTCCGCACGCTGCATGTTGCCCCTTGATCATCTTCGGCTTTACTTCAAAGCTCTTGAGCCACAGGACGAAGTGAGGGGTAAGGCGGAGGAAGGCCTCACACACGACAATAAATGTCGAGATGTGGAGAAAGGAGTCCGGAGCTAGATCGTGGAAATCTAGCCCGTAATAGAACATCAAACCCCTGACGAAAGGATCCAGAGTGAGGCCTAGACCTCGGAGGAAGTGGGAGACGAACACAACGTTCTCGTTGGGTTCGGGAGTAGGGACGATCTGCCCTTGAGCAGGCAGCCGATGCGAAACCTCGGCAGTCAGGTATCTGGCCTCCCTCAACTTCTTAATGTCCTCTTCCGTAACGGAGGAGGGCATCCATCGGCCTTGAAGGCTGGATCCGGACATGATTGAAGATCCGGAGCACCTAACCTGGGCTTTGGGTGTTAGAACTCGAGGCGAGAGAAGGGTTCGATTGAGCACGAGAGAGAAAAAGCGAAAACCTCGTCCCTTTATAAAGAGGGTGAATATCAAGCGTCCTCTCCGTAGCCATTTAGGACTTGCCTATAATCTAGGAGTCCTAGACACGGTTGGGTTACCCACAATCGCATTAATGAGAATCCCGTAATTGGGGGAACACGATCTCCGCTTCGGCAAGACGTGTCAAGAAACCGCCTCGCGTTATGTGTGGAGCTGGTTAAAAGAAACGGTTCGAATAATCACCGGGTCATGACATAACGTCATGCTGCCAAAACAAGTCAGCAAATTAGATCTGCGAAAATATCATTCTCTCTGCGGTGGAATGTGGAACTTATTTTGCAGGGTCGGACACTATCCTCGTATTCAAATTCTTCTGTGATGTATTCAGAGAAGGAACCCACCTTGCAATGCCGAAGAAAATACTGCGCGCCGGACTCATCGTCATTGAAGCCTGGTTCAGGGGCTACTGAGGGAGTCCTGGATTAGGGGGTCTCCGGACAGCCGGACTATATCCTTTGGCCGGACTGTTAGACTATGAAGATACAAGATTGAAGACTTCGTCTCGTGTCCGGATGGGACTCTACTTGGCGTGGAAGGCAAGCTAGGCAGTACGGATATGGATATCTCCTCCTTTGTAACCGACCTTGTGTAACCCTAACCCTCTCCGGTGTCTATATAAACGTAAGGGTTTTAGTCCGTAGGACGACAACCATAATATACAATCATACCATAGGCTAACTTCTAGGGTTTAGCCTCTCTGATCTCGTGGTAGACCTACTCTTATACTATCCATATCATCAATATTAATCAAGCAGGACGTAGGGTTTTACCTCCATCAAGAGGGCCCGAACCTGGGTAAAACATCGTGTCCCCTACCTCCTGTTACCATCCGGCCTAGACGCACAGTTCGGGACCCCCTACCCGAGATCCACCGGTTTTGACACCGACAGGCTATTTTTAATCGGTTTGGATGGCGGTTATGTAATAGGATAGGCAATTAGTTTTCCTATCTTTCTTTTGCCAGCCGGTTGTGGCTTTACTTTTACTCTTCTGCTTTTTGTGAGCATTTTGGTTCTTTTGTTTGAGACTGCAAGACCTCTGTTGAATTTATTTGCTTTTTAATAAATGTGGTCGTATACATCGTTCTGATGTAGAGGCCGGTGATCTCCCCCTTTTCGAAAAAAACCAAGTAGATTGATGTGTTTCTACGTGGTGCACAATATTGCTTTGTGATGTGGGAATGCTACATGAAATTGAGTCTATTGTTTACTCCCTACATATTCACCTTTTAATATATCTAATAGTCTCTTAATCACAAAAAATATGTAATAACAGTGTAATCATTAATATATCCATGACCATGACCAGTTGTCTTCCTGTTGTTGTTGAGAAAAATGGAAATTGCAGGTGCAGACGTTCATGACTTGATGTATTTGAGCCAAGTAGAGTCGATACAAGATTTGGCCACCGTTTGCCGCGCAAGATTAGTCGGAGGAAGCATGCCAATGATCTCTGGCGTGATGGAGCAGAGGGAGGCACCCTCCGGCCACCTGTCGCACCAAAAATAGGTGTGTTGAATATGTCCCTTTCTTCAATCTCTAGAAAATTGCCAGACGATTGCCATGGCCGATTAGTAGCTGCATGCAGTCTATATGGCGGTGGCAGTCTGAGAGCCCTCCTCGTGATTGTGAGATTGAGAATGCCGAGACTGTCGTCGATTTTAGGCCGGCCAATTGCCTTCCAATTGATCAAGCAATGACCCCCAGCAACGGCTTCGACCCCTTTCCATAAGAAGGCTCTTTGAATTTTGCCAATGGCTTTGAAAACCCAAGCCGATGGATCAAGCGACATTGAAGGGGGAAATAGGTATATCTATTAGAACTGTCTGAACAAGAATAGTGCGACCAAACCGTGTGAGAAAGCATGTTCTCCATGCAGCTAATTAGTTGTTTTCAATGCTAGTTTATGTATCGTTAGTGGCGAAGCTTAAGGGTACAGACAATGTCACGCAGAAAAAAATTCTCGTGGCTCTATCTTCGGGAGCCTACCGACTACAGTGTGATGTTTTGGCCCACATTGTCGAAATAGATCTAGTGGTCTGTTGTCTAGCACTTATGCATGTCTTGACAGTGGTGGCGGCAAGTGTGATGTGCATGTGTTGGTGTGATTAACGTTTCTCATATCTTCATTATTTTGTGCTTATCGTGAAAACTTAGGTCTGGCTATTTAGACCCATGATGACAACATTTTGCGGTGTTTAATGTCTGTAATAATTTGATTGTACATATTTTTAGTTGGTGCAAAGGTAGGTGTAACAAGCTTCTGTTTTCTTAGTAAAATATAAAGCTACTTAAGCGTTTTTTAAAGAGCAACATTTCGGAGCTCAGATGTATCTGCACATCTGCACCTGAGTGAACAGTAAATTTTAAAAAATATCAAACAAATTAAAAAAATGGAAAATTCTACACATTAAAGAGATGCTTTCAAATTTTTGGCTGAGATGACATCTGAGGAGCTCGCCCATTCCTAGCAGACTGGCGAGAGTTCCCGTTGAGTACCGGAACTGCAAACTGAAAACTTTTTTTCTCGAAAAGGAGCTTGAAACACCCTGCCTCTGCAAACTGAAAACATAGCATGCATAAATCGCATGTTTCAGCAATGTTGCTACCAAATCCCTACACCCGCCGAAGCTGGTTTCTTCATGCTAGCACACACAAATACACAACATACATACACACCAACCCTTCAAACTGTCCGTCATGCTTACCGAGAAGGTAAGCCAGAGTTTCTCGCGAACAAAAAAGTTCAGATCATGCTACATCGAGTTGCCTTCCTACTGGGTACTGTTCCTGACATGAACAAGATTCCTCAGCTCCTCAAATGCATCCATGGTCTCCGTGTCGAATCCTCCAGCAAACTGAAACACAAAATGAACGGTAATTTAGAGCACGCGCCATAAGGTTTCCCCTGGGAATAGCCCCAAATAGCCAGAGGTTCTCAAGCAACACAGATAGCATGGAGATTAAACATAAACAAAAAAAATCAAGAAGGCAGATGCGATAGTAAGTAATGATAGGTACTAACCTGATGAATTCTGAAGGCAAATCTCACAGCCTGAAGGAGCATGTACTCCAGAGCTAGATCCTTGTTCAGAGGTCCCATGTACTGAAGCTCCATAGCAACTCTTTTCATGTACATATTTGCTAATTTCACAGAAGCAAATTTGATCTGCAGTGGCCAAGGGAAATGGATTACTCCGATGATATGTCCAAACTACATTTGCCGGTACTGGTATGATAGTAATGTGGCACCAAGAGCTCAAAAACCTGCAGAGGGGTGGTCTAGTACAGAAAACTATACAGCATTTACCTTGCTAATGAGATTGTTGTCAAGCATCCAGTCAACTGGAATGTTGAACTCCTTGCACTGCCTCATCATTGCATCCCTCGTCCTCAGAACGTTGTACACACCTCGCTCCGTCCTGGATTAGGAATGCCAACCAAAGTTCAGTACACAATGTGATTCTACAGATCAATTTTTTCTTATACTAGTAAACTTGGCCATACTTTTCAGACACTGTTATCATTTTCTTAAGTGCAATGTCACAGGGAAGGCGTGGATCGTCTTTATAGTTAGAAACTTCCGATTCCAATTTTTTGAGGTCTTGGTAGCCAAAAGCCGCCTCTCGTAAAGTGTCCGACTTCCTCTCGGGCCAATCAAAATGCTTCAGCACTGCTCTCTCATCCACCTTCAAGTAACACAATTAAATGAAAAAAGAGTAGCTTCAGTGACTGCTGCAGCTGAAAAGAATGCTTGCAGAATGGTAATATTAGAATATGCATACCAGGAAACCGAGTTCATCGTCAAGCCACTTCACAAATGCAACAACGTCTTCTATATCTTTGTAAGCTGCATCAGTCACCTCCTTGATCAATGATTTCACAAATTCACCTTGAGTCTCAACATCCGCCTTGATCTGAAAATGGAATGACAAGTCAAAGCACAGAGTCAGTGCAGGAACCAGCTGCTTACTGTTATCTACATTGTATCATGGGTATGGGTTCAATCTGGCTACTCTACTTACAGCCTGCAAATGCGAAGAACGGTTCTCGATTTCACCAATCATACTACTCCGCACATTTGCGGAGTTAGCAGTTTCAGTGATTCCACCCCCAGAAGTATCTTTCTTTGAATCCCTTCTCATAAGTGAATGGTATAGCTCTGCAACTTGTGGTGCCCTCTTCATGACTCCAGTACTTCTTGTGGAAAACTTAGGCGGGGGAGGCGGAGGAGGTGGGCGGGGTGGATTTACAGTCGATCCATTTGATGGACCAGAATGTGGCAGAGACACTGAAGGTCTTGGTGGAGGGTTTGGAATGCGCAGGGTGCGCTTTTCGACATCCAAGCATTGAGACTTGCATATTTCTGGCTTGCCAAGAGCAAATCTTGAACTATCAGATTGACCAAAATCATACTTGTCCACAAGGAGCTCACGCTTCTCCCTGCTTGCCTGATCCTTATTACAGGATACTGCTTCCTCTGTTGCCTCTGGAAGGCAGATAAAGGTATCAGATTGCCTCCTCTTCACAATGTTCAAGTCCTGTGCACATCCCTTTGATCCACCAAGTGAGTGCCTACGTGTGGGGCTTCGCGGTTCTGTGGCTTCAATCCATGCTCTATCAAGAAGAGATTCCTTTTTAGATGTTTGACAGTTTGTATCGTTCTGAGACCATTGCTTGATACGTTCGGCAATGCTGAGCCTTTTATCATCAGAACTGTTCTCACCATTTCTGGTGTTGCCATCACAATGATCATCATTACAAGCCATACCATCATTATAATCAAGATCAGTGATTGCTCTGGCTGTTTGATCCGAGCTACAGAGCTCATGACGTAAACATGAATTGATCCAGCGAAGATAAGCAAGCTCCTCAACCTCAGTCAGCCGACTCATTTGCAGGCCCTCAACTTGCTTGCTCAAGTTTGCATTGGTGTGCCGCAACAATGAGGCCTCTGCTTGAACCTTGGCGACTATCTCGCTCTGTTGAAAATAAGGATGCAGAAAAGATTAGTTGAAGTAGAACTAGTGGTGTGCTAGAAATGGTCAAATTGATGTGATGGTACCTCTGCATTCTTTTCAAGGACAGCCAATTTGGACTCTGCTGAAGAGAGCTTGATTGCAAGACTTCGTTTCTGAAACTGAAGCTCCTTGTTTAAACGACGCAGCTCAACAACTTCAAACTCCAAGTTTCCTGAAGAATATACATTGTCCCCATCCGCACTAGAAGCGCGATTGCCATGCCCATCCAATCTTACAGTTTCTTCATGCTGCTCCACCATAGAAGATAGAACTGATAGCTGTTCAGAAAGGCTTGTTTTCTCAGTTTCTAGTGAAGTTTTAAGCCGTGCAAGCTTGTCAATCTCATTCTTCCTAGAATCAAGCTCCTTCTCAAGTGCCGAAACCCTTGGATTTTCTCTGCATTGCTGCAACTCTGATTGCAAAGCTGATTCTCTTTCCTTGGACTCACGCAGTTGTTCCCTGAGATGGTCCAACTCAAGAAAAAGATCATGAGATGCCGGGGACCTAATACCGTGGCAATCAAAGGCATGGGGATGAACTTGAGCACCAGCAGGCGAGCAAGGAAAATCTCCTATCAGAGATCTCTTAACCCTAGATTGGTATGTAACCTGTTGGTTGCTCTGGTTAACATTCTCCACGCTTGCAAGAGGCGGCTTCTTGCTTGCAATAGCTGATGTCTTCTTGGTTTTCTTGTCGGCTGTGAACCCCTTGACAATTTGGGATCCCCATGATGACCCGAACTTGGGCTTGAGAGGATTTTGGTTACTCTTGGAGTCAACCCTCGATCTGCATGGCTTGGATTGGTTGTCGAACATGATCTCCTCTTTCATCTTTACTCAAGACAAAGATACTCTGAACACCAACCATGCAACGGTGGCAGAATTTTACTACAATGCCACACTGCCTGCAAATAAAAGAGAACGGAAATGTGAGTAATTCACCAGGAAGAAACAAATGTCACCACCACAGTATAAAAATAAACGGTATAACAAACAGGCATTGCTACAGAACTGAAGGACCAGATATAAATGCCCTTCCAACTTTCCCATAAACAAACAAGCACATCAACTCAATATCTGTTCAAATTAGTCCTTTTCGCTAGACTCTAGCCAGGACCATGAGCTCTTATCGGCAAGACTCTAGGCAGGATCATAAAGAGACACTTAACCTTGAGAATGCATGTCTAGTTGCTCCCATGAATGCCTTTTATGCAGTGCGGGCTGGGCTCTGAAGGAAGTAACGTTTACCGCTAGCATAGTAGCATTGGAAACTGAATCTATCTATCCCCCAATCATCCGCAGTAGTATTTACAAGAAGCAAATTGCAAACAGGTATCGTACAGGCCTGACCAATCAAGTTCAGTGGTATGAGGCCGCACATCGAGAAGTACCAGATCCCTAATCCTTGCTGCCCAGAACAACACATTTGCGCCCAAACAGCATGGCAAAATCGAACCTTTAAGCTGAAGAAATCGAGCTTAAATAGTGCAGTAACTATTTACTGTAGTACTACATGCCAGTTGAGATGAGTGATTTTCAGACAAACTCACCTCCCATCCCGCTGCCGGAATGCAGCAGACCGGCGTCCGGCGAAGAAAGAGTGGAGATTGTCAGAACACCTTCCGATGCACCTGAAAACACTGCACAAAAACACGAATCTGAGCTCGAGCGGCAAACAAACCCCCTCCGACATCAGAAGCCCCCACCCAAAACAAACATGCTCCAAGCCCTGAGCTTGAGACCTACCGGCGGCGCCCCAGACAGAGCCGCGACCTTGGCCTCCCCCCCTGGAAACCGAGCTGAGCAGCTACTGATGAACAGAGAAGGGGACGGGAGCAGAACGAGGGGAGGACGAGGAAGAGGAGGTGGAGGGTGGACGCGACAAGGGAGGGAAGGGAGGGCAGGGCAGCTTCGGATGCTCGCCTCGTTCCTGCGTCCCCCTCCCCACGCCCAGGATTTTTCTATGGGGCTCCTCGCCGGATTCCGAGACGAGGTCGCGGAGGGTTCGAGGATTTGCTGGCCGCCTTCTCTCTCCTTGGTCTGGTCTGAGTGAGAGAGGTGGGTTTTGAATTTTGAAATGAGGGCGACGCGAGGCTAGGGCACTAGGGCGAGCGGGTAGCCGTAGCGGCTACTAGGGGACACGTGAGACAGGCCGACGCGCAGACACTGACAGGTGGAGCCCGTCTCGGGCAGTCATCGGCTTTTTCGTCTGACTTTGTTTGTTTGTTTTCTCTGCGTGCCTGCGTGTGCAACGCTGCTGCCCTTCTTCGCTGTCGGAATATAACGTCTTTTGGAGTACTATTAAAGAATAGGAAAAAAACGCAGAAACTACTACAAAGTTAATATAAAATTGGGTCATCTATTTTGGACTGAAGAGAGTACATGTCATGTGAATTTCTACGTGCATTTTTTTTCTTTCGTAATAGGCAGGCGCTCCGCCAATTTTCATTAAGATGGGAGAATACCAGAAGAGTTCAATACAAGCTATATATTTACAAAAGGGATAGTAACACAGTAACAAATCCTTCCGGTCCCAAACAAGTTAGGGTAGATTAGGATTAACACTCATAAGATCTCGAAACCAAGTCATGGTGCTATCACAAATATACACGTATTCTTGTCCATAGTTAGTTCTTTGATGACAAAAGCAAAATCCAGTATCGAAGCTAGATGATCAAGAATGACTTACGCCGCTTGACGGGTTCTCAACATGGAAGGGTTCCACGACAACCTCCATAGGGACCTTCTCGGCTCCAGCCAGTCAAGATGTTGAAACGGTGTCGGACCTCCATCAGTCCAAGCTTGTTCCTGTCTACCCGCGTCGGATCCTCTCGCCATGTGTACGCATACATTGGAGTCTCCCGAGCTGCCATCGGGAGGACACGATGCGACACCCAAGTCCTGAGGATGTGCTCCCCCTTGAGTCTGCGGTCCTTCAAGGGGGCTCTAGCTTCAGTGAGCTCCTAGGTGCTCTTGGATAGGTAGTCGAGGGGAGCGCAAGAACCTAACTTCTTTGGAGGCTCGTTGACAAAGGTTGACAAGTTGTCCCGAGGCCGGAAGCATAGAACCATACCTAGTACCATTCTCGCATAGATTTCGAGAAGGCGACCAAAAAGAATTTTGTCGTAGGCCAGAGTTGCAGGTTGCCACTGCGAGATTGCAGATGGCCTCACCATTCATCCACACTCGCACCCGGAAGAAATAACAGAACAAATTAAAGTAGGGAGCTCTCCTGTGAAAACACTCGTAGAACATAATGAAGTTCGTGGCATGGAAACCTTCATTCGGCATCAGATGGTGGAGCTGGCCGCCGAAGAAAAAGAAGAGTCCGCGCACGAACTTGTGCAGTGGGAATTCGAGCCCCTGGCCAAATAACTCCTGATGGAGCACGTGCTCGGCGGCGGGGCTTCGTCCCTGGGCAATCTGCGCACCATGTTTGTTGGCATCGACTTCTTCGCCATAAGTTGCTCAAGCTCCTCAGAGCAGATAGCCGACAAAAACAATTTCCCGTGGTCTCATTAACCACCTGCTTATTCACTAGTAGGGAAAACCCTAGCAGTAGCGCAGGTATTTTGCCTATCGGTGCACGAGAGGACGCGCTACTGATAAGGCGCTACAGCTATTCCTTAGCTGTAGCGCGTGCTACGCGCGCTGCTGCTAAGACATATAGCAGCAACGTTTCTTCACTCCAGCGCTACTGCTAATATAGCTAGTTGTAACGTGTTAACTCTCCATCGCTACTAGTATTCTTTTTCTTATTTTTATTTTATTTTTAGTGTATTTGTACATCGTTATACAAATTTTGGTACAATACCAATTTATGAGGTTGTTATATCAATATTCCATAACAGCGTGTCAAATGAAGGTGGATTAGGCTTAAGTGGAGGGAACATGTGGCGCATGTCAAAAGTATACTACTAATCCAAACTTGATCTAGTTTGGACTAGTACTTTCGATGTGCACCACATGTTGCCTCCACTTGAATCTAATCCGCCAACACAAGCTATTTAATCATCATCATAGTCATTACCACCAACAATAGCTATTTAATCATCATAGTCATAGTGTAGCACACATCATCATCTTCAAACTCATTCTAGCTAGCTAATCACCACCAACACTAGCTGCGGTAGCTATCTAATCACCACCAACACTAGCTAATAATAATCATAATAGTCATTACCACCAACACTAGCTATTTAATCATCATAACTCATTTCTAGCTAGCTAGTCACTCCTGCTGCTCTCTCTCAGCTAAAATAACATAAAACATGTGTAGCACTCCTGCTTCATCAAGTTGGAGCATGCAGATGAACATGTCTCCTAATCATGGGCTGCACTTCTGATTGCTGCCCCCCTAGTACTTCTCTGCGATCGTTCAGAATTTTGCTCCAGTATTTCACTATTAAGCATTCCTTGCTATTAGAAATCCTGAATGCACTAAAGTGCATTGTAGGAAATCTTGGCCGTAAGCTAACAATTCTCATGCAACCTTTAGTCTCGATCCAATGAGGCACAACATTCATCGGGAGTCCGTGTTGAAGAACATCGTATAATAACATACTTAGCAATGAAGTTTATCTTAAAAAATAATGTATGCAAAAGATGCACTGAGGACAAATAGTAAAAATCTTACCATCTTTCCTAAATAGATGTGACCGTAGTTTAGTACGAACACTATTGATCGCACGTTTTGAGTACTAAGATTTTTAAGTCCAGAAAAATATTTTGTCTTCACAGTATGAAGATCCTCAAGCCATGAAACATAATGAGTTATCTCCTCGCAGTTTAGTTCAGCCTCGGGACAGTAGTAGGTCCTGTCTACCAAGCGCTGGACATGTTTGTTTGAACGGAAATAAGCTGTCAATAGAAATTAGTTGTCAACTATTTTTGAATAAACAATGTCGAAGACATAAATATGGTTGAGAAACTCACATAATTGTATAACTGGAGGCGTCTGCACATCGACCCAGATGTCGATATTACCTTCAATATCATCTTCCGGACAAATATCAAAGGTGATAACCATATCAGGCTCAAATGCATAAGTCTTGCATAGTGCTTGCCAAGTTTTGCATTCAAAATAGGTGTAGGTGTCTACGTTGTATAATTTTGTGTGGAAAGTATAACCATGCTTGGTCTTCAAGTAAACTCTCTTTACCTCCATAGTATTTTTCATAGAACTGAAACATATCTTATCCAAGACAAAAAACTCTTGCATGGCAGGGGATACGCTAGTAGAATAGTAAAAAAATATAAGTTGAAGCAAATGAAGCAGATGTCATGCTTAATTACAAAAAAAAGACTTGTCGTTGTGACTTACTGTATCCCCTTCAAAGTTCTCGTCCAGCTTGATGCTGAAGCGCCTATCATCATCTAGGAAGATTCTGTCGCACAGGTCGCGCTCGTCTTTGCAGTATTCGGAAATACCAAAATCCTTTTCGTTGTCAGACATTTCCTATGTTCATAGTTGAAACATTAATTGAAAATCGATCGAAGGCAACTACCATGATACTCAACACACAAATCTGAGGCACTCGATATTTCCTACATATTCTGGCACAAGTCATGCCAAAATTCATGGAAAAATCCGGCATGACCTTTGCTAAAATAGGACATATCGAGCGCCTGAAATTTGCCGGAACGGAAATGAATCAACACTCCGGCAAAACATAGGCCACTCGGAGGTGTAACCTGCAAACATGACCGGCCACTTGGGCAAGCACATATCCTATTTGAGCAACACAAGATATACATTTCAAAATATCTTATAGGACTCATATTGACATGAGCATTCAATAAGCAAAACCAAATCGTAAAATAAATAAGTATTAAAATTAGCATGCATTCAATAAGCAAAAGTAAATCATCTCATGCGTCTGTACATCGTCGAATATTATCACTAATACATCCCGAATAGTATCATACATATAACATCACTAATACAACTAAAACCCTAGCGCACGACGGGTATCGGCGCGGGCGGTGGACACACACAGAGAAGGAACCATCACAGGATCATAGCTCTAGTGAGATCCCTGGAGAACCTGTCAGGTATTGGAGAACCTGTGCTCCAACGAAAACAAGTAGCGACGGACATGCGCGTCCTCCTCACTGACACGGTGACGCACCACCTCCACGGGGCCCACTACAAAAAAAGACACATCCGTGACATTTTGGGCCGAACGAAATTTTTTTCTGTCATACTTATGACACTTCTATGATGATAATTGTGACCAAACCCAGTATCATCGTAGATGTGGTGGGGTCCTACAAAAAATCATGACATAAAATGGGCTTTTCGTCCTGGGCGGGCCGGAGACACAGCTGCATGACATTCTTTGGGCCGTCCACGACAGAAAAAACCATGGTAGAAGCGAGGGCGAGGAAAATATCGGGGTGTTCCCGGTTACGGTGGGTGGTCGGGGCCGAGCGATGCGCGTTTCTCTCGTACACGCACGCGCGTGGATGCGAGGCGTTGGGCTCTAACTGAACCCGAGCGAGGCGTTGGGCTCTAACTGAACCGGAGCGATTGTACTGCAGTCTACGCGTTACTGAACCCGAGCGATCGATCGATGGGTGTTAACTGAACCCGATCGAGCGATTCCTTCGCTACTACTGCTAACTGAAGCCGACCGATGCTGCCTCTGGATGAACAGTGAGCGTTACTGGGGGTTTGGATGAACAGTTCCCGGTGGGGGTGGATGAACAGGACCCCGTGGTGTTGCCTCTGGATGAATAGTAGACCATTATATGTATGAGCGATCGAGCCGGCTGGGGCTGGATGAACAGGACCCCGTGGAGGGCTGGATGAACAGTAGATGATGGAGGGCTGGATGAACAGTAGCCCGTGGAGGGGTGGTTGAACAGGAGCCCGTGGAGAGGGCTGGTTGAACAGTAGCCGGTGGAGTAGCGCGCGGTGGAGGCTGGATGAACAGGAGCCCGTGGATGAACAGTCGCAGGTGGAGGCTGGAGGAGGTCTACGGTGGATGAACAGTAGCCGTGGAGGCTGGAGGGGGTCGACGGTGGAGATGAACAGTATCCCGTGGAGTCCCGTTTTGCGGTACGCCACACCCCTCCCGATGAACAGGACCCCCGTTTCGATCGTAGCGCTCCAACACAAGTCCGTTTCCTCGTTGGTACGCCACACCCCTCCCGATCAACAGGACCCCGTTTCGACGTAGGAGGTCCGTTTCCTCCGTTTTACGGTACGCCAGACCCCTCCCGATGAACAGGATCCGTTTCGAACGTGGCCGGTCGAACACAAGGCCGTTTCCTCCGTTCTGCGGTACGCCAGGCCTCGTTTCCATCGGCTGTTCCGTCCAAGCCCTCCATGAACGACGACGCATTCCGTTCTGACCCAGCCGGTTGGCTCCCCATGAACACGGACGACGAGTTTCTCCGTTCCCCAGCCATGTACACGAGCCTTGGCCGTACGTATGCGCGAGTAGGCGTTCGAGACCCCGCCCGTATGTACATACGTGCCGTATTTTCTTTCTTGCACACTGGCCGCTATGTACGTACGTGTACATGCTACGTGCGCGCCTCTACTACGACACGTGCGCGCCTCTACATCGACAGTATGTACGTACACGTTCGCGACCAGAATGACAACGCTACGTACGCTTCGACCAGGTGGGTCCCGACTGTCGCACTTCCTTGCGTGCGAAGATGTAGCTGGTGGGTCCCAGCAGTCAGGGGGGCGAATTGTTTTTTTGCCCGGACGCACTTCCTTGCGTGCGAAGATGTAGCTGGTGGGTCCCAGCAGTCAGGGGGAAATTTTTTTGGAAATACGGGTGGGTCCCAGATGTCAGGTGGAGGAATCATTATTTTGCGCGTAATAAGGAGGCACTTCCTTGCTGCGGCCATGGACCCAGCTGTCAGCCTCTCCACGTACAGTCCACATTCGGTGGAAGCCGTTCCTTGACCATGTTAACCACGCCGCGTCGAGAGCACCAGGGCGGTGGACGACGGCGAGGCCTAGGAAGGAAACGACACGGAGGCAGGGAAGACTCGGCAGTTGTTTCCCACACGGAGGGGAATACAACTGTACGAGGGTTTACTGGTTCGTCAGCCGTCGCCGGAGAATAACAGCAGGTGTGGGTGAGTAGAGGGATGGCCTGGCCAGCGGTGGGAGTAGTAGGGGTGGTGAGGCCTCCGCCGCATCGCAGCCGGCCACGGGAGGCAGGAGCACGAGGCACGACCGACGCTGGTTTGGGCGGCTGGAGCGAGAAGACCAGAGGTTGAAGAAGCACTACGGCCGTTGGATGGACATCGTACGGTCATTGGAGCTAGAATCGTGCATATTGACTAAGTTGACAAAGCCCTCCGTCCCCGTCAACTTAGTAGGCCCACAAGTCAGTCTGCCACTATACTGGGTCCCAGCTAGTAGGGGGGCATTCATTTTTTCTGCGTAATAAGGAGGCACTTTCTTGCGTGCGAAGATATAGCTGGTGGGTCCAAGCTGTCAGCGGCGGTAACGTTTTTTCACGAAATACAGAGGCCCTTTCGGTGGGTCCCAGATGTCAGGTGGAGGAATCATTATTTTGCGCGTAATAAGGAGGCATTTCCTTGCGTGCGACCGTGGACCCAACTGTCAGCCTCTCCATGTACAGTCCACTTCAGATGCATGTCGGTCATTGACCACGTTGACCAGGCCGCGCCGAGAGCACCAGGGCGGTGGACGACGGCGAGGCCTAGGAAGGAAACGACACGGAGGCAGGGAAGACTCGGCAGTTGTTTCCCACACGGAGGGGAATACAACTGTACGAGGGTTTACTGGTTCGTCAGCCGTCGCCGGAGAATAACAGCAGGTGTGGGTGAGTAGAGGGATGGCTAGGCCAGCGATGGGAGTACGGTGGGGCGATGAGGCCTGCGCGGCAGCACAGCCGGCCACGGGAAGGAGGGAGCAGGCAGTCCCGCCGGCGCTTGTTTGAGCGGCTGGAGCAGGAAGAGCAGAGATTGAAGCAGCACGACGGCCGTTGGATGGAAACCCAATAGTCACTGCTTGTGCGTCAACCTTTTTTCAGGAAAGCCTCAAATTTGTGGAAAACAGCATACAACCCATCTGCCATTATTTGTAACAATTTACAGCCCATTTGCTAATTCTTAACGCTTTTTTTGGAGCCCATATTATTTTTGTTAGCATTACAGGCCATATTGTGGCCACAGTTAAAAAATTATACGAAATTTTGCATATTTCGGTGCGGTCCGAACTGTTTTTAATCCCGAAATTTTGAGTCACATTCAAACTGATTTTAAAAATAAATGTATATCAACATAAAATCCAACAAATTTTTCACGCATAAAAATCAATGCAATTTAAAATCTTGAAATGAAAAAAAGAAATTTGAAACTAATTGCCGGTTTGATGTGTTTTAAAAATGTTCAGCCCATTTCTCATTACTGATAGGCTATTTTCTCGGCCAGCCGAATGAAGCTCTCCTTGTATTGAAAGATTTGCAGCCCAACAGGAGCGACTTACTTGGCAAATCACAAAAAAATTGGGCAGTGGCCGTGGACCCAGCTGCGGCCGTGGACCCAGATGTTAGCCTCTCCATGTATAGTACTCTTCTGATGGAAGTCGCCGAGAGCACCAAGGCGGTGGATGACGGCGAGGCCTAGGAAGGGGACGACGCGGAGCCGGGGAAGATGTGGCAGTGGATGCCCACGCGGAGAGGAGTACGAGGGTTCACTGGTTCGGCTGCGGCGTGAGGCTGCCGTCGCCGCAGAATAACAGGGGGTGTGGGTGAGTAGAGGAATGCCCTGGCTAGCGGTGGGAGTAGTAGGGGGCGGTGAGGCCTCTGCGGCATCACAGCCGGCCACGGGAGGCAGGAGCACGCGGCACGACCGGCGCTACTTTGGGCGGCTGGAGCAAGAAGACCAGAGGTTGAAGAAGCACTATGGCCGTTTGTTGGACATCGTATGGTCACTGGAGCTAGAATCGTTCATATTGACTAAGTTGACAAAGCCCTCTGTCCCCGTCAACTTAGTAGGCCCACAAGTTAGCCACCCACTATGGTGGGTCCTAGCTAGCAGGGGTATTCATTTTTTTGTGCGTAATAAGGAGGCACTTCCTTGCGTGCGAAGATATAGCTGGTGGGTCCGACCTGTCAGCGGGGGAACGTTTTTTTCGCTAAATACAGAAGCCCTTCCCACGTACAGTCCACGTACAGTGCGTAATAAGGAGAAACTTTCCTTGTGTGCGACCATGGACCTCGTGGGTTCTAGCCGTCAGGCTCTCCACGTCCAGTCCTCTTCCGATGACTCTCGTATGTTGACCACGCCGCGTCGAGCGCACCGAGGCGGTGGATGACGGTGAGGCCCTAGAATGGAACGTCCCGAAGATGGGGAAGACGCGACAGTGGAGTCGCAGACGGAGAGGAGTGAGAAGCGGGGTGGGCCTACACTCGGCAGAGAATAACAGGAGCTCCAGAGTGGAGGGATGGCCTAGCCGTTGGCGGGGTAGCGTTTCGCTGAGGAGCGCAAAACAACGCCGCTGGACGCCGGAGGCTGGAGCAGGCGGTCCCGGCAGCGCTGGGGGAAGAAGACGAGAAATTGAAGAAGAATGTTGGCCGTTGGATGTAAATCCAATGCCTTCTTAGGCTTCGACCTACTGGTCCACATGTCAGCCAGTTCATTTGTTTTTTTAGTCCATTTGGTTGGCTGGGTGAAACAATGATGTAGCATCTATGCAGCCCGTTTATATATATATGATAGAACTTAAAGCCCATTTGAATTTTTCTCGAAATCCGCGGACTTGCTGGGCTAGGTGAAAATATCATGTTGGGCTAGACGGAGAAATGTTATAAAAACATAAACACATGATTGCACGTCTATTACTGCATTGGTCAGTAAAATCTTTGCAAGCTTATGTACGCAATCATTAGGAGTTAACTTGCCAAGTTATATCCGTGATCACATCCGGGACTCCGAACAAACTTCGGTACATCAAAATGCATAAACTCATAATATAACTGTCATCAAAACCTTAAGCATGCGGACCCTACGGGTTCGAGAACAATGTAGACATGACCGAGACACGTCTCCGGTCAATAACCAATAGCGGAACCTGGATGCTCATATTGGCTCCTACATATTCTACGGAGATCTTTTATCGGTCAGACCGCATAACAACATACGTTGTTCCCTTTGTCATCGGTATGTTACTTGCCCGAGATTCGATCGTCGGTATCTCAATACCTAGTTCAATCTCGTTACCGGCAAGTCTCTTTACTCGTTCCGTAATACATCATCTCACAACTAACTCATTAGTTGCAATGCTTGCAAGGCTTATGTGATGTGCATTACCGAGAGGGCCCAGAGATACCTCTCCGACAATCAGAGTGACAAATCCTAATCTCGAAATACGCCAACCCAACATGTACCTTTGGAGACACCTGTAGAGCACGTTTATAATCACCCAGTTACGTTGTGATGTTTGGTAGCACACAAAGTGTTCCTCCGGCAAACGGGAGTTGCATAATCTCATAGTCATAGGAACATGTATAAGTCATGAAGAAAGCAATAGCAACATACTAAACGATCGGGTGCTAAGCTAATGGAATGGGTCATGTCAATCAGATCATTCACCTAATGATGTGATCCCGTTAATCAAATAACAACTCTTT
>NC_053028.1:337061924-337076395 GCF_003073215.2 Triticum urartu
AAGTATGCAAAGCTCCAGCAATCCTTCTAAGGACTGGAGTAAAGCATCTCGGAGTTGGAATGTATGCTTTGATAAGATGATCAAAGATTTTGGGTTTATACAAAGTTTATGAGAAACTTGTATTTCCAAAGAAGTGAGTGGGAGCACTATAGAATTTCTGATGAGTATATGTTGTTGACATATTGTTGATCAGAAATGACGTAGAATTTCTGGAAAGCATATAGGGTTATTTGAAAGTGTTTTTCAATGGAAAGCCTGGATTAAGCTACTTGAACATTGAGCATCAAGATCTATAAGGATAGATCAAAACGCTTAATGGTACTTTCAAATGAGCACATACCTTGACATGATCTTGAAGGTGTTCAAGATGGATCAGTCAAAGAAGGAGTTCTTGCCTGAGTTGTAAGGTATGAAGTTAAGACTTAAAGCTCGACCACGGCAGAAGAAAGAGGAAGGACGAAGGTCGTCCCCTATGCTTTTGTCATAGGCTCTATACGGTATGCCATGCTGAGTACCGCACCTGATGTGTGCCTTGCCACATGTCTGGCAAGAGGGTACAAAGGTGATCTAGGAGTAGATCACCAGATAGCGGTCAAAATTATCCTTAGAGGAATAAGGAAATGTTTCTCGGTTATGGAGGTGATAAAGAGTTTGACGTAAAGAGTTACATCGATGCAAGCTTAACACCTATCCGAATAGCTCTGAGTAGAGATACCGGATACGTATAATGGAGCAACAATTTAGAATAGCTCCAAGTAGAACAGTTATTTGAAATGGCTCCAAATGTAGCGTAGTAGTTGCATCTACAAGATGACATAGAAATTTGCGAAGTACATACGGATCTGAATGTTGCAGACCCGTTGACTGAAACCTCTCTCACAAGCATAACATGATCAAACCCAGAACTCTTTGGGTGTTAGTCACATGGGGATGTGACCTTGAGTGTTAATCACATATCGATGTGAACTGAATTATTGACTCTAGTGCAAGTGGGAGACTGTTGGAATATGCCCTAGAGGTAATAATAAATTGGTTATTATTATATTTCCTTGTTCATGATAATCGTTTATTATCCATGCTAGAATTGTATTGATAGGAAACTCAGATACATGTGTGGATACATAGACAACACTATGTCCCTAGTAAGCCTCTAGTTGACTAGCTCGTTGATCAATAGATGGTTACGATTTCCTGACCATGGACATTGGATGTCGCTGATAACGGGATCACATCATTGGGAGAATGATGTGATGGACAAGACCCAATCCTAAGCCTAGCACAAAGATCGTGTAGTTCGTATGCTAAAGCTTTTCTAATGTCAAGTATCATTTCCTTAGACCATGAGATTGTGCAACTCCCGGATACCGTAGGAATACTTTGGGTGTGCCAAACGTCACAACGTAACTGGGTGGCTATAAAGGTACACTACAGGTATCTCTGAAAGTGTCTGTTGGGTTGGCACGAATCGAGACTGGGATTTGTCACTCCGTGTGACGGAGAGGTATCTCTGGGCCCACTCGGTAGGACATGATCATAATGTGCACAATGTGATCAAGGAGTTGATCACGAGATGATGTGTTACAGAACGAGTAAAGAGACTTGCCGGTAACGAGATTGAACAAGGTATCGGGATACCGACGATCGAATCTCGGGCAAGTACAATACCGCTAGACAAAGGGAATTGTATACGGGATTGATCGAATCCTCGGCATCGTGGTTCATCCGATGAGATCATCGTGGAACATGTGGGAACCAACATGGGTATCCAGATCCCGCTGTTGGTTATTAACCGGAGAACGTCTCGGTCATGTTTGCATGTTTCCCAAACCCGTAGGGTCTACACACTTAAGGTTCGATGACGCTAGGGTTATAGGGAATAGATATACGTGGTTACTGAATGTTGTTCGGAGTCCCGGATGAGATCCCGGACGTCACGAGGAGTTCCGGAATGGTCCGGAGGTAAAGATTTATATATGGGAAGTCCTGTTTTGGTCGCCGGAAAAGTTTCGGGGTTTAACCGGTAGTGTACCGGGACCACCGGAGGGGTCCGGGGGTCCACCAAGTGGGGCCACCAGCCCCGGAGGGCTGCATGGGCCAAGTGTGGGAGGGGACCAGCCCCTAGGTGGGCTGGGGCGCCTCCCACCAAGGCCCAAGGCGCCTCCAAGAGGGAAGGGGGCAAACCCTAGGGCAGATGGGCCCTAAGGCCCACCCCAGGTGCGCCTCCCCCTCTCCCCCTTGTGGCCGCCACCCAGATGGGATCTGGGGGCTGCCGCCACCCCTAGGGAGGGAACCCTAGGTGGGGGCGCAGCCCCTCCCCTTCCCCTATATATACTTGAGGTATTGGAGGCTGCAAACACACGAGTTCCTCTCCTTCTTGGCGCAGCCCTACCCCTCTCCCTCCTCGTCTCTTGCGTGCTTGGCGAAGCCCTGCTGGAGTACCACGCTCCTCCACCACCACCACGCCGTTGTGCTGCTGCTGGATGGAGTCTTCCTCAACCTCTCCCTCTCTCCTTGCTGGATCAAGGCATGGGAGACGTCGTCGGGCTGTACGTGTGTTGAACGCGGAGGTGCCGTCCGTTCGGCACTAGGATCTCCGGTGATTTGGATCACGACGAGTACGACTCCTTCAACCCCGTTCTCTTGAACGCTTCCGCTTAGCGATCTACAAGGGTATGTAGATGCACTCTCCTTCCCTCTCGTTGCTGGTTTCTCCATAGATAGATCTTGGTGACACGTAGGAAAATTTTGAATTTCTGCTACGTTCCCCAACAGAAACTGCTAGATAATCCTTTTACAGGAGATGGAACATTACATCCCGATTTGCACCTAATCTATGTGGATGAAGTTTGTGGATTATTTAAGCTTGCAGGTATGCCCGAGGATGTTATCAAGAAGAAGTTTTATCCTATGCATCTTGTTCATCGTGATTGTAATTATATATATAATTTTTGGCCTCGCGAAGGAGAAAGCATCGCTCAAGCTTGGGGGAGGCTTAAGTCAATGTTATATTCATGCCCCAATCATGAGCTCTCAAGAGAAATGATTATTCAAAATTTTTATGCTCGGCTTTCTCTCATAATCGCTCCATGCTCGATACTTCTTGTACTAGTTCTTTTATGATGAAGACTATTGAATTCAAATGGGATTTATTGGAAAGAATTAAACGCAACTCTGAAGATTGGGATCTCGACGAAGGTAAGGAGTCAGGTATAACACCTAAGTTTGATTGTGTTAAATCTTTTATGGATACCGATGCTTTCCGTGAATTTAGCACTAAATATGGACTTGACTCTGAGATAGTAGCTTCTTTCTGTGAATCCTTTGCTACTCATGTTGATCTCCCTAAGGAGAAGTGGTTTAAATATAATCCTCCCATTGAAGTAAAAGTAGTTGCACCTATTAAAGTTGAAGAAAAGACTATCACTTATAATGATCCTGTTGTTCCTACTGCTTATATTGAGAAACCACCTTTCCCTGTTAGAATAAAGGATCATGCTAAAGCTTCAACTGTGGTTCGTAAGAGTAATACTAGAACACCTACTCCCTCTGAGCAAATTAAAGTTGAACCTAGTGTTGCTATGGTTAAAGATCTCTTGGCCGATAATATTGATGGGCATGTTATTTACTTCTGTGATGAAGCTGCTAGAATTGCTAGACCTGATACTAAAAATAAACATAGACCTGTTGTAGGCATGCCTGTTATTTCTGTTAAAATAGGAGATCATTGCTATCATGGCTTATGTGATATGGGTGCTAGTGCAAGTGCAATACCTCATTCCTTATATAAAGAAATTATGCATGATATTGCACCTGCTGAGATAGAGGAAATTGATGTTACAATTAAGCTTGCCAATAGAGACACTATTTCACCAGTTGGGATTGTTAGAGATGTTGAAGTCTTGTGTGGGAAAGTTAAATATCCTGCTGATTTTCTTGTTCTTGGTTCCCCACAAGATAACTTTTGTCCCATTATATTTGGTAGACCCTTCTTGAATACTGTTAATGCTAAGATAGACTGCAATAAGGATATTGTTTCTGTTGGTTTAGGGGATATGTCTCATGAGTTTAATTTTGCTAAATTTCGTAGACAACCCCATGATAAAGAATTGCCTAGTAAAGATGAAATTATTGGTCTTGCTTCTATTGTCCGTGCCTCCTACTGATCCTTTAGAACAATATTTGCTAGACCATGAAAATGATATGTTTATGAATGAAAGAAGGGAAATAGATGAAGTATTCTTTAAACAGGGACCTATTTTGAAACACAACTTGCCTATTGAAATCCTAGGGGATCCTCCTCCACCTAAGGGTGATCCCGTGTTTGAGCTTAAACCTTTACCTGATACTCTTAAATATGCTTATCTTGATGAGAAAGAGATATATCATGTTATTATTAGTGCTAACCTTTCAGAGCATGAAGAAAAGAAATTATTGAAAACTCTGAAGAAGCATCCGTGCTGCTATTGGATATACTCTTGATGATCTTAAGGGCATTAGTCCCACTCTATGCCAGCACAAAATAAAATTGGAGAAAGACGCTAAACCGGTTGTTGATCACCAACGACGGTTAAATCCTAAGATGAAAGAAGTGGTAAGAAAAGAAATACTAAAGCTTCTGGAGGCAGGTATAATTTATCCCGTTGCTGATAGTCAGTGGGTAAGTCTGTCCATTGTGTCCCTAAGAAGGGAGGTATTACTGTTGTTCCTAATGATAAAGATGAATTGATCCCACAAAGAATTGTTACAGGTTATAGAATGGTAATTGATTTCCGCAAATTAAATAAAGCTACTAAAAAGGATCATTACCCTTTACCTTTTATTGATCAAATGCTAGAAAGATTATCCAAACATACACATTTGGTTATTCTTCTCAAATACCTGTGTCAAAAGAGGATCAAGAAAAGACAACTTTTACTTGCCCTTTCGGTACCTTTGCTTATAGATGTATGCCTTTTGGTTTATGCAATGCACCTGCTACCTTTCAAAGATGTATGACTGCTATATTCTCTGACTTTTGTGAAAAGATTGTTGAGGTTTTCATGGATGATTTCTCCATTTATGGAACTTCTTTTGATGATTGCTTAAGCAACCTTGATCGAGTTTTGCAGAGATGTGAAGAAACTAATCTTGTCTTGAATTGGGAGAAGTGCCACTTTATGGTTAATGAAGGTATTGTCTTGGGGCATAAAATTTCTGAAAGAGGTATTGAAGTTGATAAAGCTAAGGTTGAATGCTATTGAAAAGATGTCGTGTCCTAAGGACATTAAAGGTATAAGAAGTTTCCTTGGTCATGCTGGTTTTTATAGGAGGTTCATTAAGGACTTCTCTAAAATTTCTAGGCCTCTGACTAATCTCTTACAAAAAGATGTTCCTTTTGTCTTTGATGATGATTGTGTAGAAGCATTTGAAATACTTAAGAAAGCTTTGATTTCTGCACCTATTGTTCAGCCTCCTGATTGGAATTTACCATTTGAAATCATGTGTGATGCTAGTGATTATGCTGTAGGGGCTGTTCTAGGACAAAGAGTTGATAAGAAATTAAATGTTATTCAATATGCTAGTAAAACTCTAGACAGTGCTCAAAGAAATTATGCTACTACTGAAAAAGAATTTTTAGCAGTTGTATTTGCTTGTGATAAGTTCAGACCTTATATTGTTGATTCTAAAGTAACTGTTCACACTGATCATGCTGCTATTAAATATCTTATGGAAAAGAAAGATACTAAACCTAGACTTATTAGATGGGTTCTCTTGCTACAAGAATTTGATTTGCATATTATTGATAGAAAGGGAGCTGAGAACCCCGTTGCAGACAACTTGTCTAGGTTAGAGAATGTTCTTGATGACCCACTACCTATTGATGATAGCTTTCCTGATGAACAATTATGTGATAAATGCTTCTCGTACTGCTCCATGGTATGCTGATTATGCTAATTATATTGTTGCTAAGTTTATACCACCTAGTTTCACATACCAGCAAAAGAAAAAGTTCTTCTATGATTTAAGACATTACTTCTGGGATGACCCACATCTTTATAAAGGAGTAGATGGTGTTATTAGACGTTGTGTACCTGAGCATGAACAGGAAACAGATCCTACGCAAGTGTCACTCCGAGGCTTATGGAGGACACCATGCTGGAGATAGAACTGCACATAAGGTATTGCAATCCGGTTTTTATTGGCCTACTCTCTTCAAGGATGCCCTGTAAGTTTGTTTGTCTTGTGATGAATGTCAAAGAATTGGTAATATTAGTAGACGTCAAGAAATGCCTATGAATTATTCACTTGTTATTGAACCATTTGATGTTTGGGGCTTTGATTATATGGGACCGTTTCCTTCCTCTAATGGGTATACACATATTTTAGTTGTTGTTGATTACGTTACTAAGTGGGTAGAAGCTATTCCAACTAGTAGTGCTGATCATAACACCTCTATTAAGATGCTTAAAGAAGTTATTTTTCTGAGGTTTGGAGTCCCTAGATACTTAATGACTGATGGTGGTTCACATTTTATTCATGGTGCTTTCGTAAAATGCTTGCTAAGTATGATGTTAATCATAGAATTGCATCTCCTTATCACCCACAGTCTAGTGGTCAAGTAGAACTGAGCAATAGAGAGCTTAAATTAATTTGCAAAAGACTGTTAATAGATCTAGAAAGAATTGGTCCAAGAAACTTCATGATGCATTATGACCTATAGAACTGCTAATAAAAATCCTATGGGTATGTCTCCATATAAAATGGTTTATGGAAAAGCATGTCACTTGCCTCTCGAACTAGAACATAAGACATATTGGGCCTTTAAAGAGCTCAATTATGATTTCAAACTTGCCTATGAGAAGAGACTTTTTGACATTAGCTCACTTGATGAATGGAGAACCCAGGCTTATGAGAATGCCAAACTGTTTAAAGAAAAAGTTAAAAGATGGCATGACAAAAGGATACAAAAATGTGAGTTTAATGTAGGTGATTATGTATTGTTATACAAATCTCGTTTAAGATTTTTTGCAGGCAAACTCCTGTCTATGTGGGAAGGTCCTTACATCATCGAGGATGTCTATCGTTCCAGTGCTATAAAAATCAACAACTTCGAAGGCACAAATCCGAGGGTGGTGAACGGTCAAAGAATCAAACATTATATCTCAGGTAATCCCATAAATGTTGAAACTAATGTTATTGCAACTGTAACCCGGGAGGAATACATAAGGGAAACTTTCCAGAACGTTTTAGACTCCAAAAAGGAATAGGTATGTGGTACGGTAAGTAAACCGACTCCAAAACAGTTCTAATAGCAATTTTTCTCCGTTTTGGAATATTTAAGAAAATAGGAAAATAAGAAGCAGTCCGGGAAGGACACGAGACGTCCATGAGGGTGGAGGGCGTGCCCTACCCCCTAGGCATGCCCCCCTGCCTCGTGGGCACCTCGTGTGCTCTCCGGACTCCGTTTTCTTGCACGATACTTCTTTTGGTTGGTAAAAATTCATTATATAATCTCCCAAACGTTTTGACCACCGTATCACGCAAATATCTTCTTTCTTTGTTTCGAGCTGTTTTTCTGACAGATCTAGATCGCCATGGCATCTTCAAGTGCCCCCAAGGACAAGTTCTTCGAGAAGGTCATCAACCCCTACCTTGCGGAGGTGCTGCAACATCCTCAAACCATCGAGATGCGTGAGGGGTTGCTGCACATCCGTGATGTTGAGGGACCAAGGAGGACCAGAAGCATGGAGACAAGGCTCGAGGCAATGGAGCAACTATCGGATCACGGGTTCTGGCAAACCCTCAAGTTTCGAACATGGGGGTGCGCGTGAAGGTTTTCTCCCTATCGATCCACGCCCTAGCCCTCTAAGATCTCATGGACGAACTTGACGAACTTGTAACACTAAGACACAAGATTTATGCTATTTCGGGCCACCGTTGTGGTGTAATACCCTACTCCAGTGTGGTGGTGGATTGCCTCTTAGGTTGATGATGAACAGTACAAGGGGAAGAATAGCCTCCTAAGGTTGAGGTGTTCTTGTGCTTGGTTGGTGTGTGGTTGGGGATGATCTTGATGATTCGTCCTCGATTTGTGATGAGGTCGATCCCCTCTACTGTGGTGGCTAGTTCTACTTATATAGGCCCTGGTCCTCTCCCCAAATATTGAGCGGGAAGGGAGCCAACAACGGCCAATTTGAAAGGGGACAACTAGTACAGCTTATCCTAACAAAAGCGGTCTTCGCCTGCCAAAGGCTCTGGTGGTGACGCTGAGGGAGTCCTGGATTAGGGGGTGTTCGGGTAGCCGGACTATACCTTCAGCCGGACTCCAGGACTATGAAGATACAAGATTGAAGACTTCGTCCCGTGTCCGGATGGGACTTTCCTTAGCGTGGAAGGCAAGCTTGGCGATGCGGATATTCAAGATCTCCTACCATTGTAACCAACTTTGTGTAACCCTAACCCTCTCCGGTGTCTATATAAACCGGAGGGTTTTAGTCCGTAGGACAACTTCATCATAAAACAACCATACCATAGGCTAGCTTTTAGGGTTTAGCCTCCTTGATCTCGTGGTAGATCTACTCTTGTACTATCCGTATCATCAATATTAATCAAGAAGGACGTAGGGTTTTACCTCCATCAAGAGGGCCCGAACCTGGGTAAAACATCGTGTTCCTTGCCTCCTGTTACCATCCGGCCTAGACGCACAGTTCGGGACCCCCTACCCGAGATCCGCCGGTTTTGACACCGACATTGGTGCTTTAATTGAGAGTTCCTCTATGTTGTCGCTTTTAGGCCCGATGGCTCCTTCGATCATCAACAACGATGCAGTCCAGGGTGAGACTTTTCTCCCCGGACAGATCTTCGTCTTCGGCGGCTTCGCACTGCGGGCCAATTCGCTTGGCCACCTTGAGCAGATCGAAAGCTACGCCCCTGGCCATCAGGTCAGGTTTGGAAGCCTAAACTACACGACTGACATCCGTGGGGACTTGATCTTCGATGGATTCGAGCCACAGCCAAGCGCGCCGCACTGTCTCGATGGGCATGATATAGCTCTGCCGCCGAACAGCGCCTTAGAGGCCGCACATGCATCGGTTTCGACCATTGATTTGGAGCCTACTGCGCCGATCGAGGATCAGCGGTTGGACGCTGCCTCAGGGGCTGCGATCTCCGAGGCGATCGAGCCGAACTCCAGCCCCGCACTCCGCATGGCCCGTGACTCCGAAGGAGCCGGATTCCTCTCCGAACTTCCGAGCCCCCCGCGCCCCTGCCGATTGAATCCGATTGGGCGTTGATAATGGAGTTCACCGCCGCGGACATCTTTCAGCACTCGCCCTTCGGCGACATCCTGAATTCTCTAAAGTCTCTCTCTTTATCAGGAGAGCCCTGGCCGGGACTACGGTCAGCAAGGTTGGGATACGGACGATGAAGAAATTCAAAACCCACCCACCACCCACTTCGTAGCCACTGTCGACGACTTAACCGACATGCTTGACTTCGACTCCGAAAGACATCGACGGCATGGACGACGATGCAGGAGACGAACAAGAACCAGCACCTGTTGGGCGCTGGAAGGCCACCTCGTCATATGACATATATATGGTGGACACTCCAAAGGATGGAGATGGCGATGGAACAGCGGGGGACGATACCTCTAAGAAACAGCCCAAGCGCCGGCGTCAGCGGCGCCGCTCTAATTCCCGCCAAAGCAAAAATGGTGATTCCGGCATGGGAGATAATACTACTCCGGATAGCGCCGAAGAACACCCCCTCCAGCAAGATTCAGCACAGGAGGACAGAGAAGCCAGCCCTCACAAGAGGGCGGCGGACCAAGAGGTTGAGGACGATAATTATACGCCTCCCTCCGAAGACGAGGCAAGCCTCGACGACGACGAGTTCGTCGTGCCAGAGGATCTCGCCGAACAAGAGCGTTTTAAACGCAGGCTTATGGCCACGGCAAGCAGCCTCAAGAAAAAGCAGCAACAGCTTAGAGCTGATCAGGATTTGCTAGCTGACAGATGGACTGAAGTCCTTGCGGCCGAAGAGTATGAACTCGAACGCCCCTCCAAGAGTTACCCAAAGCGCAGGCTGCTACCCCGACTAGAGGAGGAAGGCACCTACATCACCAGCGCATGACATGGCCGACCGGCCACCTCGTGGCCGCGACAGAGAGGCCTCTGGCCCTCCACTCAAGCCATGCCCCGACGCCGCGTCAAGCATACTAAGGCACGGGAAAATGCGCCCGACCTGCGCGACATACTGGAGGACAAGGCAAGGCAAACAAGATCGATCTACGGATCGCGCAGGCGCCCCACGGCACGTGACGGTGATCGTCACTCCGGATGCAATAAATCCGGCCGGGCCGAACTCAACAGACAAAGCTCCTTCGAGCTGCGTCGTGATATAGCCCAATACAGAGGCGCCGCACACCCACTATGCTTCACAGATGAAGTAATGGATCATAAAATCCCTGAGGGCTTCAAACCCGTAAACATCGAATCGTACGATGGCACAACAGATCCTGCGGTATGGATCGAGGATTATCTCCTTCATATCCACATGGCCCGCGGTGATGATCTACACGCCATCAAATACCTCCCACTCAAACTTAAGGGACCGGCCCGGCATTGGCTTAACAGCTTGCCAGCAGACTCAATCGGTTCTTGGGAGGACCTGGAAGCCGCATTCCTTGACAACTTCCAGGGCACTTATGTGCGACCACCGGACGCCGATGACCTAAGCCACATAATTCAGCAGCCAGAGGAATCGGCCAGGCAATTCTGGACACGGTTCCTAACAAAGAAAAACCAGATAGTCGACTGTCCGGACGCAGAGGCCTTAGCGGCCTTCAAGCATAATATCCGTGACGAGTGGCTTGCCCGGCACCTGGGACAGGAAAAGCCGAAATCTATGGCAGCCCTCACGACACTCATGACCCGCTTTTGCGCGGGAGAAGACAGCTGGCTAGCTCGCAGCAACAATTTAACCAAGAACCCTGGTAATTCGAATACCAAGGACAAAAGCGACAGGTCGCGTCGGAACAAACAAAAGCGCCGCGTTAACAGCGACAGCAACGAGGATACGGCAGTTAATGCCGGATTCCGAGGCTACAAATCCGGTCAACGGAAAAAGCCATTCAAAAGAAATACTCAGGGCCCGTCCAGTTTGGACCGAATACTCGACCGCTTGTGCCAGATACATGGCACCCCCGAAAAGCCAGCCAATCACACCAACAGGGATTGTTGGGTGTTCAAGCAGGCAGGCAAGTTAAGAGCCGAAAACAAAGACAAGGGGTATAGCGACAACGAGGAGGAGCCCAGGCCGCCGAACAACAGGTGGACAGAAGGGATTTCCCCCGCAAGTGCGGACGGTGAACATGATATACGCAACCCACATCCCCAAGAGGGAGCGGAAGCGTGCGTTACGGGACGTATATGCGATGGAGCCAGTCGCCCCAAAGTTCAACCCATGGTCCTCCTGCCCGATCACCTTTGATCGAAGGGACCACCCCACTAGCATCCGTACGGCGGCTTCGCCGCATTGGTTCTAGACCCAATCATTGACGGATTTCATCTCACAAGAGTCCTCATGGACGGCGGCAGCAGCCTGAACCTGCTTTACCAGGATACAGTGCGAAAAATGGGCATAGATCCCTCGAGGATCAAGCCCACCAAAACGACCTTTAAAGGCGTCATACCAGGTGTAGAAGCCAACTGTACAGGCTCAGTCACACTGGAAGTGGTCTTCGGATCTCCGGATAACTTCCGAAGCGAGGAGTTAATCTTCGACATAGTCCCGTTCCGTAGTGGCTATCACGCACTGCTCGGGCGAACCGCATTCGCAAAATTCAACGCGGTACCGCACTATGCATACCTCAAGCTCAAGATGCCAGGCCCTAGAGGAGTAATCACGGTCAATGGGAACACTGAACGCTCCCTCCGAATGGAGGAGCACACGGCAGCGCTCGCAGCAGAAGTACAAAGCAGCCTCTCTAGGCAGTTCTCCAGTTCGGCCTTCAAAAAGCCGGACACTGTCAAGCGCGCCCGAGTACCCTACAACAAGACCGCCTGGCACGTTCTGAGCTAGCGTAGCAATGCGGCCCCAACCCTAGCCCTCGCGATATAGCGAAACCAGTGCTTCGCGTACATAACTACGCTCTTGAAATACCATGGGCACAGGGGAAGGGGCACTATCACGGCACGCCCGAAATACGGCTTAAACCGCACCAGGGGCTGCCGGATTCCTTTTTTTCTTTTTTCTCTTACTCTCAGGACTCCATACTTCGGATGACCCGTTCGGCAATTCAACTGCCGCACAAACGATGCAAGATCCAGGAAAGCAGACAAGCCACGCCGCATTATGGAACTCCCAGGTGGTCTCTATTGCGAGCAGTATACCTGTTTTTAATACAATTCCGCGGCCTGCCCCTGACCAGGACATGTCAAATAGTCCAATTTATTTTGCTTATCGCACTATTTGTATTGTTCCGCTTTCATAGCAGCCTTTCTATAAACAATGCATAGCTTTTTGTCTATTTTTTGCATTATCCTCTTTTTATATATATGTTTATCAATAACATGTTGCATCCGTACACTGTGGTACGGCAAAAATATGCCAGGGGCTTCAGTACCCATCAATATGGCGAGAGAAGTCCGTACACTTTCACAAGTGCGGCACCCCGAACTTATAGCACTATATGCATCGGCTTCGAATCATGATTTGGGTCAATAGTTGGGTTTGCCCGGCTCCTATGTTTTGGTGCCTTACGTTCCGCTATATCGGCTAAGGTAGCCATAGGAGAACTACTGCGATTGTGCCCCAGCTGAGCTGGGCTGAGCACCTCAGTAGAGAAAGCTAAAACTGACTGTCATGATGAGGCGAGAGACCGGTCGCTGTTCGAGAGGTTTTTCGAGTCCTTAAAGACTTATGCCGCTTCGAGCGAGGAACCGCTTTGTCCGGCCAAGGCGTGGATAGCGCCCCGAACTCGGTCTTCCGAATACTAGGGGCTTCACCGAAATTTAAAATTATAGAGTTCTATGGCTAAGTGAGAGTGTTCAAGCATTATAGTCCGATTGCCTTGTTCGTTGTGCTGAGCGCCTCCCTCGACGGACCCAGTCATGGGAAAAGAGCGCTCAGGTTTATCCCGAAACACCCCAGCACTAGTGGCATGGGGGCAAGAAGCCGACGACTGGCCATCTCTCAATTTTTGATAAACGGCCGCACAGAAAGTAATATTTTAAATTCAAGCATTGCTTAGCGCATATGAACAAGTTTTCAGCGCACAGGATAACACGAGCGAGTTCATTCAAAAATTACATCCTTGGTGCATTCATCCGCCATAAGGCGGGCACCGGCCAGAACATCCTTGTAATAGTTCTCGGGCTTGCGATGCTCCTTCCCCGGCGGCGGCCCGTCCCTCACAAGCTTCTCACCGTCCAGCTTACCCCAGTGCACCTTTGCACGGGCAAGGGCCCTACGGGCACCTTCGATGCAGACGGAGCTCTTGATGACCTCGAGCCTTGGACAAGCCTCCACCAGCGCCGCACAAGTCCGAAGTAGCTCCCAGGCAGGGCCTCTCCAGACCACAGCCGAACTATGAAGCCCTTCAGGGCCTGTTCGGCCGCCTTGTGGAGCTCGACCAGCTGCTTCAGCTGGTCGCTCAAGGGCACAGGGGTGTCGGCCTCAGCGTACTGAGACCAGAACACCTTCTCCATCGAGCTGCCTTCCTCGGCTTGGTAGAATGCGGTGGCATCGGATACGCTGCGGAAGATCTGCGAATGCCCCTGGAGAGCTCCGATTCGGGTAAGTAACAAGTAGTTTACTTTTATATGTCTGCTTTGCATAGAGAATGCCTTACCCGCTGCTATCTTTTTCACCGCATCCAATTCCTGGAGGGCCTTCTGGGCTTCGGCCTTGGCAGATTTGGCAGTTTTAAGGGCCGCAGCAAGCTCGGACGCCCGCGTCTTCGAGTCGAGCTCCAAACTCTCATGTTTTTTTCATGAGAGCCTGAAGCTCTTGCTGCACCTCGCCGACCTGCGCCTCAAATTTCTCCCGCTCGGTGCGCTCCGTGGCCGCCTCTTCTTGGCCTCTGGACAGCGCCTGCTTGAGGGTCGCCACCTCAGTTGTGGCCCCTACAATAAGCAGTATACTCCTGTCATTTTTTGCAATTGCGTCTTCTTATAGGCATTTTTTCTATAAGGTATCTCTTACCTTCTTTATCCTCGAGCTGCCGTTTGGCAAGGCCGAGCTCTTGCTCATCTGCTCGAGGCCCTGCTTCAGGGCACCCACCTCCGCAGTCAGTGCGGCGGTGGCCAGCAGCGAAGCCTGCTACGTATATTGACTCCTTTTTAGTTAGACTCCTGCAATATTGACTCCGAACAACCAAACAGAGCATCAGGGGCTACTGTCTATGCGGTAATATTTTTGCATATTTTTACTATATCTCGAAGCCTGTTAGAAGGCTAGCACAAGCTTCAGTCAGTCCACTTTTTGGC
>NC_053028.1:337077395-337092712 GCF_003073215.2 Triticum urartu
GAACTATGAAGAAGCGATGGTGAGCCCAGATTCCGCAAAATGGCTTGAAGCCATGAAATCTGAGATGGGATCCATGTATGAGAACAAAGTATGGACTTTGGTTGACTTGCCCGATGCGCAAGCAATTGAGAATAAATGGATCTTCAAGAAGAAGACTGACGCTGACGGTAATATTACTGTCTACAAAGCTCGACTTGTCGCAAAAGGTTTTCGAAAGTTCAAGGGATTGACTACGATGAGACCTTCTCACCCGTAGCGATGCTTAAGTCTGTCTGAATCATGTTAGCAATTGTCCATTTTATGATTATGAAATTTGGCAGATGGATGTCAAAACTGCATTCCTGAATGGATTTCTGGAAGAAGAGTTGTATATGATGCAACCGGAAGGTTTTGTCGATCCAAAGGGAGCTAACAAAGTGTGCAAGCTCCAGCGATCCATTTATGGAACTGGTGCAAGCCTCTCGGAGTTGGAATAAACGCTTTGATAGTGTGATCAAAGCATTTGGTTTTATACAGACTTTTGGAGAAGCCTGTATTTACAAGAAAGTGAGTGGGAGCTCTGTAGCATTTCTGATATTATATGTGGATGACATATTGATTGGAAATGATATAGAATTTCTGGATAGCATAAAGGGATACTTGAATAAGAGTTTTTCAATGAAAGACCTCGGTGAAGCTGCTTACATATTGGGCATCAAGATCTATAGAGATAGATCAAGACGCTTAATTGGACTTTCACAAAGCACATACCTTGACAAAGTTTTGAAGAAGTTCAAAATGGATCAAGCAAAGAAAGGGTTCTTGCCTGTGTTACAAGGTGTGAAGTTGAGTAAGACTCAATGCCCGACCACTGTAGAAGATAGAGAGAAAATGAAAGATGTTCCCTATGCTTCAGCCATAGGCTCTATCATGTATGCAATGCTGTGTACCAGACCTGATGTGTGCCTTGCTAAGTCTAGCAGGGAGGTACCAAAGTAATCCAGGAGTGGATCACTGGACAGCGGTCAAGAACATCCTGAAATACCTGAAAAGGACTAAGGATATGTTTCTCGTATATGGAGGTGACAAAGAGCTCATCGTAAATGGTTACGTTGATGCAACCTTTGACACTGATCCGGACGATTCTAAATCGCAAACCGGATACGTGTTTACATTAAACGGTGGAGCTGTCAGTTGGTGCAGTTCTAAACAGAGCGTCGTGGCGGATCTAGTGTGAAGCGGAAGTACATAGCTGCTTCGGAAGCAGTGAATGAAGGAGTCTGGATGAAGGAGTTCATATCCGATCTAGGTGTCATACCTAGTGCATCGGGTCCAATGAAAATCTTTTGTGACAATACTGGTGCAATTGCCTTGGCAAAGGAATCCAGATTTCACAAGAGAACCAAGCACATCAAGAGACGCTTCAATTCCATCCGGGATCTAAGTCCAGGTGGGAGACATAGAGATTTGCAAGATACATACGGATCTGAATGTGCAGACCCGTTGACTAAGCCTCTTCCACGAGCAAAACATGATCAGCACCAAAGCTCCATGGGTGTTAGAATCATTACTGTGTAATCTAGATTATTGACTCTAGTGCAAGTGGGAGACTGAAGGAAATATGCCCTAGAGGCAATAATAAAGTTATTATTTATTTCCTTATATCATGATAAAGTTTATTATTCATGCTAGAATTGTATTAACCGGAAACATAATACATGTGTGAATACATAGACAAACAGAGTGTCACTAGTATGCCTCTACTAGACTAGCTTGTTAATCAAAGATGGTTATGTTTCCTAACCATGGACAAAGAGTTGTCATTTGATTAATAGGATCACATCATTAGATGAATGATCTGATTGACATGACCCATTCCATTAGCTTAGCACCTGATCGTTTAGTATGTTGCTATTGCTTTCTTCATGACTTATACATGTTCCTATGACTATGAGATTATGCAACTCCCGTTTGCCGGAGGAACACTTTGTGTGCTACCAAACGTCACAACGTAACTGGGTGATTATAAAGGAGCTCTACAGGTGTCTCCAAAGGTACATGTTGGGTTGGCATATTTCGAGATTAGGATTTGTCACTCCGATTATCGGAGAGGTATCTCTGGGCCCTCTCGGTAATGCACATCACATAAGCCTTGCAAGCATTGCAACTAATGAGTTAGTTGCGAGATGATGTATTACAGAACGAGTAAAGAGACTTTCCGGGAACGAGATTGAACTAGGTATGGGATACCGACGATCGAATCTCGGGCAAGTAACATACCGATGACAAAGGGAACAACGTATGTTGTTATGCGGTCTGACCGATAAAGATCTTCATAGAATATGTAGGAGCCAATATGAGCATCCAGGTTCCGCTATTGGTTATTGACCGGAGACGTGTCTCGGTCATGTTTACATTGTTCTTGAACCCGTAGGGTCCACACGCTTAAGGTTTCGATGACAGTTATATTATGAGTTTATGAGTTTTGATGTACCAAAGTTAGTTCGGAGTCCCGGATGTGATCACAGACATGACGAGGAGTCTCGAAATGGTCGAGACATAAAGATTGATATATTGGATGGCTATATTCGGACACCAGAAGTGTTTCGGGTGATTTCGGAGAAAACCGGAGAGCCGGAGGGTTACCGGAACCCCCCCGGGAGAAGTAATGGGCCATATGGGCCTTAGTGAGAGAGAGAGAGGGGCAGCCAAAGGTGGGCCGCGCACCTCCTCCCCCTGGTCCGAATTGGACTAGGAGAGGGGGCGCGCCCCCCCTTTCCCTCTCCCTCCCCACTTCTTCCCCCTCCTAGTAGGAGTCCTACTCCTACTAGGAGGAGGACTCTCCTTGGCGCGCCTATAGGGCCGGCCGGCCTCCTCCCTGCTCCTTTAGGCAGGGGGCAGGGGGCACCCCTAGAGACACAAGTTGATCCACGTGATCATATTCTTAGCCGTGTGCGGTGCCCCCTTCCACCATAGTCCTCGATAATATTGTAGCGGTGCTTAGGCGAAGCCCTGCGACGGTAGTGCATCAAGATCGTCACCACGCCGTCGTGCTGACGGAACTCTTCCCCGACACTTTGCTGGATCGGAGTCCGGGGATCGTCATCGAGCTGAACGTGTGCTAGATATCGGAGGTGCCGTAGTTTCGGTGCTTGATCGGTCGGGCCGTGAAGACGTACGACTACATCAACCAAACGCTTCCGTTGTCGATCTACAAGGGTACGTAGATCACACTCTCCCCTCTCGTTACTATGCATCACCATGATCTTGCGTGTGCATAGGATTTTTTTTGAAATTACTACGTTCCCCAACAGTCCCGACAAGGGTCTTGCCGGGGGAAGTCCATCTTACCCCTTTGCTCTTCACACCTCTGGCTGGAGTACTGCCATTGGCAGTCTTGCACCTTCGCTTCCTCTCCCCCGCCCAGCATGGCTGCAGGTGTGGCTACGACTGCCCGTGCACAAGTAAAGTGGTACAGAAGGGCCCCTACTTTTGTACACCGACAAGAGCCCCCGGGCCTGGGCCACACATAATGGTGAAATGTTGTTGGGCCAGGCCCAGAACGATGGGCATGGGCTTTAATGCCGGCGCGGGAGGATGGGCGCCGCTGATTGGAGCAGCGTGTCGGTCCTGATTCCTTGCGCCCTTGGCGGCTGGATTGGTCGATTGGGGCGACCGCCCTCAGGTTGGGGGGCCGAGCCCGCCCCCCGCCCCTCTATAAAGAGGGGAGAGGGACGACGTCCTTCTGCATTCATCTCCTCCTAGCCTGGTCTCTTTCTTCCCTTCGCCATGGTGAGAGGGCGGGTCGGTGCTCCAGTAGCGGCGATGATAGCTTCTGCTCGACAGCGTGTCCCCCTCCTCCGGAGCTCATGGAAGTAGAGCCCGCTGCGAGAGGAGGAGGAGGGAGGGGGCGAGGCCGGGGCCGCCGTAGCGCTCGAGGGAGAGGAGGATGGGGTGGTGCACCGACCGCGCTTCCTCTAGCGGCCCCTCCCCCAATGGAGGGCCATGCCGGAGACCAGCCCTGCGAGTTCTTCATCAGGCTGTACAAGCCGGTGTGCGGTCACCTCCGCCTCCCCACCCTGTTTGCTCGGGTAATGGATCTTGACCCGCTGCAAGCTTTGAAGCTGCATATGAGGGGCTGCGGGAATGGCAGCATGCGGGGCGACGTCGACTTCCCTGCCCCTCATGTCATGTATCTCCGCCGTGGGTGGAAAACCTTTGCCCGCACCCATAACCTGTCGGAGGGGCTCGTCCTCCACTTCAAATTTATGGAGAACGGCCTGCTCTCCGTCAAGGTCTTCGGGCACTTGGAACTCGCCTAAGGTGTTGCACGGAGAGCTCCACCGACAACGAAACCTCCTCCTCGGGCGAGAGTGTTGAGGAGGACAGCGACAGCGACGACGAGGATATCAAGCAGGAGGACGCTGATTCTGACTCCGGCTGACCATTGGCGGTAGCTCCGTCATCTGTGTCGTCCTCCTCCCTCGGCCACGCGCCTTGCCGAGGGTCATCCTCGCCATGCTCTCCATCGGCGTGTTCCCCATCGCCCCTTCGTTGCCTTCATCTGCCGCACCTGGGAGGAAAGGGGCAAGAACGGGGATCACGGGCACTTATCTTTCTTTTAAACTTGTAGGCATTTGCAGAATTTTAATTTCTATGTAATGTAATCTCTCGAGCCCATGCTTATGTTCTACAACATCCGTACTTGTATCGACATGTTAATGAAAAAGACCAGCCTTGCCGGGAACCCGTGCATGGATACGCTCGTGCAGAGGCAAAATGCCTCCTTTACACAAATAAACGAGTCCTCCCGGCAAGCCGTCCTACCGGCGCCCTCTTCGCCTGCCGGAGAATCACATCTGCCGGGTTACAGACAAAGGGTCTAGCCCCCCATTCATCTCCTTTTAGCAAGGGCTACTACAACCACTCCGACCAAAGTAGTGTTCGGGTCGGGAATGGGAGCACCCGAGTTTTCCAAAAGAGAGTGGCGAGGTTTTCTAATGCACAAGTTACAGGTTACGAACATGGATGGGAAAGAGGTAAACTTTATCTGTTTGGTTTGTCGGGGATCGCCGTGCCGGGCGGTCTTCTCAACTTCTTGCCAGAGCCGGGTACTTGGCGGGATTGAGCATCCTTGCCGTGGCTAGTAGGAAGAGAGGGCAAGAGCATGGACCCTTGGCAGTCCGTTAATATTTGTTGGAATCAAAAAGTAGTACAATACCCTGGATAAGCATGCATATACGTATACACATAATCATGGAAATCAACAGGAAACTGTACATACTAAGGGTTTCTTTCCCTGACTGCGCGTAGGGTCTGCGCCTGGCTTTGTACATAGGGTTACATGCCTTGTCGGCAAGGTTAGTACAAAAAGGGGGTTGCCAGGGCTCCCGGCAACCATGCCTTACGGGTAAAACTTGCGAAGATGTTCGATGTTCCAGGAATTGCTCACAGGAATGCCATCCTCGGTCTCCAGGCGGACTGCGCTGGGCCTGGTGACTCGTATTACCCGATAAGGGCCTTCCCACTTTGGCGTCAACTTGTTTGAGTTCTTGGCGGATTGGATTCACCGAAGAACAAGGCCGCCTTCCTCAAGGCTTCGGGCATGAACCTTGCAGCTATGGTAGCGGCGCAAGGCTTGCTAGTAACGAGCGGCTCACACAGCAGCCTGAAGACGATCTTCCTCAAGGAGCGTCGCATCATCTTGGCACAACTTCTCTTGCTCAAGCTCATCGTAAGCGAGCACTCGAGGTGACCCGTATATGAGTTATGTGGGGAGAATTGCTTCTACCCCATACATCAGGGGAAAGGGTGTCTGGCCAGTGGCTCGATTTGGTGTCGTTCTGATCGACCAAAGAACCGTTGGCAACTCATCAATCCAGCGCCTTCCGCACTTGTGCAACCTGTCAAAAGTTCTGGTTTTGAGGCCTCGCAGCACTTCCGCATTCGCCCTCTCATCCTAGTCGTTGCTTTTGGGATGAGCAACAGAAGCAAAACAAACCTTGCCGCCGAGGTCTTGAATGTACTGCATGAAGGTGCGGTTCATGAGTTGCGTTCCATCGTCGGTGATGACTCTAGTTGGCACACCGAAACGGCAAACTAGTCCCTTGAAGAACTTGACGGCTGATTGTGCTGTCACCTTTCTCACCGGTTCCACTTCCGGCCACTTTGTGAACTTTTCGATTGCGACGTACAAGTACTCAAAGCCCCCGACAACACGGGGAAAGGGGCCCAGTACGTCGAGCCCCCAGACCGAAAAGGGCTAGGAAAGAGGGATTGTTTGAAGGGCTTGGGTGGGCTGATGAAGCTTCTTTGAATGGAACTGGCACGCTTCACACTTGGTTACTAGTGCAGTCGCATCCTGGAGAGCGGTGGGCCAGAAGAAACCTTGCCGGAATGTTTTGCCGGCAAGGGCTCTTGACCCTATGTGAGAGCCACACATGCCTCCATGTATCTCTGCCAACAGCTTCAGTCCGTCCTCCTGAGGAATGCACTTCAGTTTCACGCCGTTCAATCTCCTTCTGTATAGGGAATCATCCACAAACTGTTACATGCTAGACCGGCGAGCTACTTTCTCTGCCTCTTCGTGTTCCTCGGGGAGCTCCCCTGCTTGGAGGAAACGGATGGTGTGCTGTGCCCATGCCGGAGCCTGGGGCTCGATGGCAAGGACTAAAGGCTCATCTTCGGCCGTAGGGGTAGCTGCTCCTATGGTCAGGGCTTGGGGCCCTGCCGGGGGTTGCTGCTCCCCGCAAGCTTGGGGCACCCGGCAACGTCCTTGATGACGGCTCTTGGGAGCTCATCGGGAAAGTACATGCTGGGGCCTGCCTTTCTTTGCTTGTTCTGTCCTGCTGATGGCTCAACGGATGGCTGGGTCAATTGAAGCACAAAGGTACCTGGTTCCACAGGCAACTTGAGGGTAGCGTGTTTCGACAAGTCATCGGCAATGCTATTCTCTGCTTGGGGAACATGCTCTGCTTGCAGACCGTCAAAACGACCTTCCAACTTCCTCACCTCATCCACATAAGCCTCCATCAACAGGCTCTGGTAATCCTTGTTGACTTGCTTGACGATGAGCTGCGAATCACCTCTGATGATGAGCTTCCTGATTCGGAGGTCTGCCGCGATCCTGAGACCGGCAAGCAACCCCTCATACTCCGCCATGTTGTTCGTTGACTTTTCCCAGGGAAAGTGCATCTGGACTACGTACTTGAGGCGCTCTCCGATGGGTGCGACGAGTAGCACGTCGGCACCAGCACCTTGCAGCGAGAAAGCTCCGTCAAAGTACATGATCCAATCACGGCTCGTCTCCTTGCCGGGAAGGGCGGTCTCTCGAACTTCTTCTTCTGGTGTTGAGGTCCATTCCGCTATGAACTCTTCTAGGGCTCGGCTCTTGATCGTTGAAGTGCTTTCAAATTCGAGGCCGAAGCTTGACAGTTCCAACACCCACTCCACAATCCTCCTAGTGGCATCCGGATTGTGCAAGATTCGTTGCAAAGGGAGGCGGGTGATGACGGTGATCTCATGCGCTTGGAAATAGTGACGCAATTTTCTTGAGGCCATAAGAAGGCCAAAAAGTACTTTTGTATGCCAGAATATCTTGATCTAGCTCCCTGCAAAGGGAACTGACAAAATAAACCGGGTGCTGCACCACCTTCTTCTTCTGTTTGACTTCGCCCACTTGCACGGACTCTGTCTTGCCGGGACCAAGCTCTGCCAGGGGTTCTGCCTTGCCGGCATCAGGCCCTTCCGGGGAGAGCTCCGGCTCATCACTTGACGGCTCTGCTGTTGCAGCTGCTTCTTCCTCAAATTCTCTCTGTGCCACTAGCGCAGCACCAACCACTTGATTCGTTGCCGCTAGATATAGCAGCAACGGCTCTTGCGGTTTAGGTGCGACTAGTATTGGCATGGAGGAGAGGTACTTCTTCAAATCTTGCAGCGCTACCTCTCCCTCTGGAGTCCATTTTATTAGACCCGCCTTCTTCAAAATTTTGAAGAAGGGGAGGGCGCGCTCAGCAGATTTGGAGATGAACCTACTTAGAGCAGCAACACAGCCGGCAAGCCTACGGACGTCTTTGACTCGTCTTGGCGCCTCAATCTGCTCAATTGCTTTGATCTTGTTGGGATTTTCTTCGATTCCACGTTGAGACACAAAGAACCCAAGAAGTTTGCCGGATGGGACGCCGAACATGCACTTCTCTGGGTTAAGCTTGAGGTTGATCTTGCGTAGGTTAGCAAATGTTTCCTCCAGATCCTGCACGAGTGTGGCCTTGTCCTTGGTTTTGACTACTATATCATCCATATAGGCTTCCATATTTCTATGCAGCTGGGGCTAAAAACCAATTTGGACCGCTCGAGCAAATGTCGAACCCGCGCTCTTCAACCCGAAAGGTATCCATACGAAACAATACGTACCACATGGGGTGATGATTGCAATTTTCTCTTTGTCTTCCTTCATCATGAAGATCTGGTGGTATCTTGAGTAGGTGTCGAGGAACGACAGCAGGTCACACCCAGCAGTGGACTCCACTATCTGTCAATGCGTGGCAAAGGGAAAGGATCCTTTGGACAGGCCTTATTGATATCTGTGTAGTCAATACATAGCCTCCACTTCCCATTTGCCTTATGCACTACCACTGGATTGGCCAACCACATGGGGTGGAGCACTCCTCTGACCAAGCCTGCCACCACCAACTTCCTAATCTCTGCAATGATGAAATCTTGTCGCTCCAAAGCTTGCTTTTTGACCTTCTGCTTGACAGGCGTGCATGGGGACAAACAACAAGGTGGTTCTCAATCACCTCCCTGGGAACACCGGGATGTTGGATGCTTGCCATGCAAACACATCGGCATTCTCCTGCATGAAGGCTACGAGCGCGCTTTCCTATTTGCTGTCGAGGGTGGAGCTTATGGTAAAAGCTCCACCCGTGCCATCCTCCTTTACGGACACCTTCTTGGTTTCTGGCGGGGCCGCCTTGGACCTCTTGCTACCGCTGGCGGAGCTCTCTAGCACGTCCTCAATGGTAACGTGGCGCTCCGAAGAGGCGCGTTTGCCGGAGGAGGTGCAGGAGCCATTGCCAGGCTCGGAAGTCTTGCCAGAAGGGGCCTTGCCGGAAGAGGCAGAGGCCTTGTAGGTTTTCTTCCCTCCCTGGGCCTCAGCGGCGGGAACAAGTGCCTTGGCGGCAGCTGCTGCAACTGCCTCCCGGTAGAGTTGGTCTGTGCAGATGAGCGCGTCCTTCTTATCGGAGGGGACGGTGGTGATGCTGATCGGCCCGGGCATCTTCAACGTGTTGTAAGCGTAATGTCATGCCGCCATAAACTTGGCCAGCGTTGGGCGTGATGTCTACTACACAACCTTGTTCTTGTAGATGTTGTTGGGCCTCCAAGTGTAGAGGTTTGTAGGACAGTAGCAAATTTCCCTCAAGTGGATGACCTAAGGTTTATCAATCCGTGGGAGGCGTAGGATGAAGATGGTCTCTCTCAAACAACCCTGCAACCAAATAACAAAGAGTCTCTTGTGTCCCCAACACACCCAATACAATGGTAAATTGTATAGGTGCACTAGTTCGGTGAAGAGATGGTGATACAAGTGCAATATGGATGGTAGATATAGGTTTTTGTAGTCTGAAAAATATAAAAACAGCAAGGTAACTAATGATAAAAGTGAGCGAAAACGGTATTGCAATGCGTTGAAACAAGGCCTAGGGTTCATACTTTCACTAGTGCAAGTTCTATCAACAATAATAACATAACCGGATCATATAACAATCCCTCAACATGCAACAAAGAGTCACTCCAAAGTCACTAATGGCGGAGAACAAACAAAGAGATTATTGTAGGGTACGAAACCACCTCAAAGTTATTCTTTCTGATCGATCTATTCAAGAGTCCGTAGTAAAATAATACGAAGCTATTCTTTCCGTTCGATCTATCCTAGAGTTCATACTAGAATAACACCTTAAGACACAAAGCAACCAAAACCCTAATGTCACCTAGATACTCCAATGTCACCTCAAGTATCCGTGGGTATGATTATACAATATGCATCATACAATCTCAGATTCATCTATTTTCAACCAACAAAAAGAACTTCAAAGAGTGCCCCAAAGTTTCTACCAGAGAGTCAAGACAAAATCGTGTGCCAACCCCTATGCATAAGTTCACAAGGTGACGGGACTCGCAAGTTGATCACCAAAACATACACCAAGTGGATCACATGAATATCCCATTGTCACCACAGATAAGCACATGCAAGACATACATCAAGTGTTCTCAAATCCTTAAAGACTCTATCCTATAAGATAACTTCAAAGGGAAAACTCAATCCATTACAAGACAGTAGAGGGGGAGAAACATCATAAGATCCAACTATAATAGAAAAGCTTGCGATACATCAAGATTGTGCCAAACCAAGAACAAGAGAGAGAGAGATCAAACACATAGCTACTAGTGCATACCCTCAGCCCCGATGGTGAACTACCTCCTCCTCGTCATGGAGAGCGCCGGGATGATGAAGATGGCCACCAGTGATGGATTCCCCCCTCCGGCAGGGTGCCGGAACGGGTCTAGATTGGTTTTCGGTGGCTACAGAGGTTTGCAGCGGCGGAACTCCCGATCTAGGTTATTTTCTGGAAGTTTGGGGATATATAAGAGGCGTTGGCGTCGGGAACAAGTCAGGGGGTCCACAAGGCGGCCACGAGGCAGGGGGCGCGCCCAGGGGGTAGGGCGCGCCCCCACCCTCGTGGTGGCGTCGGGACTCTTCTGGTCCATCTCCGATGCTCCGTGGGCTTCTTCTGGTCCAAAAACGATCTCCGTAAATTTCCAGGTCAATTGGACTCCGTTTGATATTCCTTTTCTACGATACTCAAAAACAAGGGAAAAAACAGAAACTGGCACTAGGCTCTAGGTTAATAGGTTAGTCCCAAAAATCGTATAATATAGCATATAAATGCATATAAAACATCCTAGATGGATAATATAATAGCATGGAACAATAAAAAATTATAGATACGTTGGAGACATATCAAGCATCCCCAAGCTTAATTCCTGCTCGTCCTCGAGTAGGTAAATGATAAAAACAGAATTTTTGATGTGGAATGCTACCTAGCATAATTTCAATGTAATTTTCTTTATTGTGGCATGAATGTTTAGATCCGAAATATTCAAGACAAAAATTTAATATTGACATAAAAATAATAATACTTCAAGCATACTAACCAAGAAATTATGTCTTCTCAAATAACATAGCCAAAGAAAGCTCATCCCTACAAAATCATATAGTTTGGCCATGCTTCATTTCTGTCACACAAAATGCTCCCTTCATGCACAACTCCGATGACAAGCCAAGCAATTGTTTCATACTTAGCCTTTTCAAACTTTTTCAACTTTCACGCAATATATGAGCGTGAGCCATGGACATAGCACTATAGGTGGAATAGAATGGTGGTTGTGGAGAAGACAAAAAGGAGAAGATAGTCTCACATCAACTAGGCATATCAACGGGCTATGGAGATGCCCATCAATAGATATCAATGTGAGTGAGTAGGGATTGCCATGCAACGGATGCACTAGAGCTATAAGTATATGAAAGCTCAAAAAGAAACTAAGTGGGTGTGCATCCAACTTGCTTGCTCACGAAGACCTAGGGCAATTTTGAGGAAGCCCATAATTGGAATATACAAGCCAAGTTCTATAATGAAAAATTCCCACTAGTATATGAAAGTGATAACATGAGAGACTCTCTATCATGATCATGGTGCTACTTTGAAGCACAAGTGTGGTAAAAGGATAGTAACATTGCTCCTTCTCTCTTTTTCTCTCATTTTTATTTTTTTTATTTTTTTGGCCTTCTCGTTTTTTATGGCCTCTTTTTTTCGTCCGGAGTCTCATCCCGACTTGTGGGGGAATCATAGTCTCCATCATCCTTCCTCACATGGGACAATGCTCTAATAATGAAGATCATCACACTTTTATTTACTTACAACTCAAGAATTACAACTCGATACTTAGAACAAAATATGACTCTATGTGAATGCCTCCGGCGGTGTACCGGGATGTGTAATGAATTAAGAGTGACATGTATAAAAAAATTATTAAAGATGGCCATGCCACTAATACGATGTCAACTACATGATCATGCAAAGCAATATGACTATGATGAAGCATGTCATAATAAACGGAATGGTGGAAAGTTGCATGACAATATATCTTGGAATGGCTATGTAAATGCCATAATAGGCAGGTATGGTGGCTGTTTTGAGGAAGGTAAATGATGGGTTTATGGTACTGGCGAAAGTTGCGTGGCACAAGAGAGGCTAGCAATGGTGGAAGGATGAGAGTGCGTATAATCCAAGGACTCAACATTAGTCATAAAGAACTCACATACTTATTGCAAAAAATCTACAAGTCATCAAAACCAAGCACTAGGCGCATGCTCCTAGGGGGATAGATTGGTAGGAAAAGACCATCGCTCGTCCCCGACCGCCACTCATAAGGAAGGCAATCAAAGAACACCTCATGCTTCAAATTTGTCACACAACGGTTACCATACGTGCATGCTACGGGACATGCAAACCTCAACACAAGTATTTATCAATTTCACAATTACTCAACTAGCATGACTCTAATATCACCATCTTTATATCTTAGAACAATTATCAAGTATCAAACTTCTCATAGTATTTAATGCACTCTATATGAAAGTTTTTATTATACCCATCTTGAATGCCCATCATAGTAGGACTAATTTTATAACCAAAGCAAATTACCATGCTGTTCTAAAAGACTCTCAAAATAATATAAGTGAAGCATGAGAGTTCAGCAATTTCTTCAAAATAAAACTACCGCCATGCTCTAAGAAGATATAAGTGAAGCACTAGAGCAAACGATAAACTACTCCAAAAGATATAAGTGAAGATCAATGAGTAGTCGAATAATTATGTAACTATGTGAAGACTCTCTAACATTTAAGAATTTCAGATCTTAGTATTTTATTCAAACAGCAAGCAAATCCTAATAAAATAAATTGGCGCTCCAAGCAAAACACATATCATGTGCTGAATAAAAATATAGCTCCAAGTAAAGTTACCGATGAACAAAGACGAAAGAGGGGATGCCATCCGGGGCATCCCCAAGCTTAGGCTCTTGGTTGTCCTTGAATATTACCTTGGGGTGCCTTAGGCATCCCCAAGCTTAGGCTCTTGCCACTCCTTATTCCATAGTCCATCGAATCTTTACCCAAAACTTGAAACCTTCACAACACAAAACTTAACAGGAAACTCGTAAGCTCCATTAGTATAAGAAAATAAATCACCACTTAGGTACTGTTGTAAACTCATTCCAAATTCATATTGGTGTAATATCTACTGTATTCCAACTTCTCTATGGTTCGTACCCTCTGATACTACTCATAGATTCATCAAAATAAGCAAACAACGCAATGAAAACAGAATCTATCAAAAACAGAGCAGTCTGTAGTAATCTGGAGATTTCGAATACTTCTGTAACTCTAAAAATTCTGAAAGATCCTTGGTTATATGTTTCATTTCTTCATAACCCACAAGCAAACTAAGTTCATTATGATGTGCAAGCGAAATCAAGTCATCACCATTTTTGGACACGATTCGATCATGAAACAATTTGCATTGGAGATTTAAATGATCACGTTCATTGCAAAGTTCACAAGGATGGCAAAGACATTTTAAATTTTCAGCACAAGAATTTAGCCTCTCTTGCAACCATTTAGTTTCTAAATATTTATGCCTCTTGCAAAATCTATCTTCCGTATTTGGTGTGTGCTTGCAAGCTCTATGCACTCCACAAAAATTGACATGCTTATAAGAGACATTTTCATCATGAGTAGTGCAATCATCATTAGTACTATGGATATTCAAAGAGTTCTTACCTACAACATTGCAATCATGCTTGTCATTCCAAGATATAGTGCCAAACATTTTAATGCATTCTTCTTCTAGCACTTGGGCACAATTTTCCTTTCCATCATTTTCACGAAAGATATTAAAAAGCTGAAGCATATGAGGCAACCTTAGTTCCATTTTTAGTTTTCTTTTATAAAGTAAACTAGTGATAAAACAAGAAACTAAAAGATTCGATTGCAAGATCTAAAGATATACCTTCAAGCACTCACCTCCCCAGCAACAGCGCCAGAAAAGAGCTTGATGTCTACTACACAAACACAACCTTCTTCTTGTAGATGTTGTTGGGCCTCCAAGTGCAGAGGTTTGTAGGACAGCAGCAAATTTCCCTCAAGTGGATGACCTAAGGTTTATCAATCCGTAGGAGGCGTAGGATGAAGATGGTCTCTCTCAAACAACCCTGCAACCAAATAACAAAGAGTCTCTTGTGTCCCCAACACACCCAATACAATGGTAAATTTTATAGGTGCACTAGTTCGGCGAAGAGATGGTGATAAAAGTGCAATATGGATGGTAGATATATGTTTTTGTAATCTGAAAATATAAAAACAGCAAGGTAACTAATGATAAAAGTGAGCACAAACGGTATTGCAATGCGTTGAAACAAGGCCTAGGGTTCATACTTTCACTAGTGCAAGTTCTCTCAACAATAATAACATAATTGGATCACATAACTATCCCTCAACATGCAACAAAGAGTCACTCCAAAGTCACTAATAGCGGAGAACAAAAAAGAGATTATTGTAGGGTACGAAACCGCCTCAAAAGTTATTCTTTTTGATCGATCTATTCAAGAGTCCGTAGTAAAATAACATGAAGCTATTCTTTCCGTTCGATCTATCCTAGAGTTCATACTAGAATAACACCTAAAGACACAAATCAACCAAAACCCTAATGTCACCTAGATACTCGAATGTCACCCCAAGTATCCGTGGGTATGATTATACGATATGCATCACACAATCTCAGATTCATCTATTCAACCAACACAAAGAACTTCAAAGAGTGCCCCAAAGTTTCTACTGGAGAGTCAAGATGAAAACGTGTGCCAACCCCTATGCATAAGTTCACAAGGTCACGGAACTCGCAAGTTGATCACCAAAACATACATCAAGTGGATCACATGAATATCCCATTGTCACCATAGATAAGCACATGCAAGACATACATCAAGTGTTCTCAAATCCTTAAAGACTCATCTGATAAGATAACTTCAAAGGGAAAACTCAATCCATTACAAGAGAGTAGAGGGGGAGAAACATCATAAGATACAACTATAATAGCAAAGCTCGCGATACATCAAGATCGTGCCAATCAAGAACACGAGAGAGAGAGAGAGATCAAACACATAGCTACTGGTACATACCCTCAGCCCCGAGGGTGAACTACTCCTCCCTCCTCATTATG